>NC_080068.1:31350559-31650559 GCF_949987535.1 Balaenoptera acutorostrata | reverse complement strand
ATGTTTAGCCATTCCAGGACTTAATAGTGATGTAGCATAGAAAAGTACACTTATAGATATTGGTAGGATGGATTCCCGATTAAAGATTTTTTCCTGCTTTGACCTAGATTCAAGGATCTGCTTCATCTCCAACCCGCCTCCACCCACTAGCCTTACAGGCTGGTTTGGTCCTTGGGGAAATTTGGGATTTGATTCTAAGACTTTAAGAGGACTTTCTCTGGTCCTGGTTCCTACGGTCTAGAAGTCTGTTTGGCTTCTACTGTAACACAAGAAATTTGTTTGTTGCAAGAAAGGAATGCGGGATTTATTTTGGCCAGTTCCCATGGAGTAAGCTCCAAAAAGCACTCATACGGATCCAGTCCCCTGGAGTGATTCTTGCTTCCTTGCAGTTCTCCAGACCAGTGAGCAGCACACCAGACCAGAGGTGCAGCCCAGGCCAGGCCCAGGGTATCAGAGGTTCTTAAAAACAAATGTACCTGTATTTGTATCCATTGTGCTACTAATATTTGCCTGAGGACCAGTAGCTCTGTAATTTTCTAGACAGTGGCTCTTATCTATTGAGTTATGTTTTGTCTGTGTGCTGAGCAGATCTCAGTGTAAAGCAGTTTTTAATGTTTTCTAAAGATTCTCATTGTTCATTCATCACTATTCTGTCAAATACTTAGCACATTAATTGACCAAAAATCCGGCAGGTGTGAATGGCATTGGTTTGAGTTATTCCCCTCTAATCCTTTGCCAGATCTCTGATACTGTAAGAACCATTACGCCATGTCTCATCTGTTCCCTGTATTTCAAAAACTCATTCTTCTAGAATGACTGAGTCCTTCCAAGGCTGGGAAAAAAAGTCAATGCTGCACTTCAAACATGATTAGGAAACAATAAAGCCACTGGCACAAAAAAGGAGAACCGAAGAGACATTACCAAGCCTGGCTTGACATTTTACCATGCATATTCTGCCTGTTTTTAGTTTTGGCAACTAACCTACTGGTGGAATTGTGTGCTTCCAGGATGAAAGAGAAAAGACACATAGGCAGGAAGGAACAAATTCTATTTTAGCAACACACTTTGTTATTGTGGTCACACAGCAGATGCCGTGTTCTACAGCAACACTTTTCTAGCTCCTGATAAGCATTTAAATATTGCAAGGATGCCTGAGATTTTATCTTTGGTGACCTGAGAACCATAAGCTTCAGGGAGGTAATATGAAACCCTTTCCTTATCAAATTTCCTTTTTTTTTTTTCCACCATTTTCTTACCTGAAACCCTTAACAGTTGTTTTAGCGCAGAGATCATCGGATGGATTTATCTTGAAGAAAAAATGCTGTGGCAAAGGCTTATAAGTTTTCTTTCTGATTTCTGAAGATCCTGGAAAACCCTCCAACAGTGAAACTTTTATGTTGAGACAAAAACTACCAGGAAATGACAACAGTCCTGTTATAAGAATAGCATAATAATATTGAAGGAATAGGAAGCATGACCATAAGTTTTAAGGGGTTGTATTGTCTGCTTGGGTTGCCGTTACAAAATACCACCGATTAGGTGGCTTAAAGAACAGAAATTTATTTCCTCACAGTTCTAGAGGTCAGAAGTCCAAGATCAAGGTGTTGGCAGGTTTGATTTATCTTGAGGCCTCTCTCTGTGGCTTGAAGATGGCTGCTTTCTTGCTGTGACTTCACATGCTCTTCCCTGGTGCCCCTCTTCTTATAAGGACAGCAGTTGTATTGGATTAGGGCTCCACCCGAAGGACCCCATTTTAACTTAATCACCACTTTAAAGACCTTATCTCCAAATATGGTTACATTGAGGTACTGAGAGTTGGGACTTCAACATAGGAATGGGGGTGGGAGGTGGGAATTCAGCTCATAACTGGGGACAGAACGTGTTCCATAGAAAGGTACATGTGTAAATAGAAGGAATAAGCAGTGAGGAACAGCAAAGTTCACGGGCACTAAGGAGAAACTGTGATGACTGATTAGGGCCAGTGACTTGTAGAAGGAAACTCCCTGGTTTCTTTAGTCATAATATTGGCTCTTCTACTAACTATGATCCTGGAAATCCCTTAACCTCTTGAAGTCATACCAGATCCTTCTCTGTGACACAGGATAAAAATGGCCACTGAACCGTCATGTGAGGATCAAATAAAATCTATAGGGTTTTTTTTTTTTTAATGAAATCTGTAAATGCAAAGTCTTTTTATAATCAGGGAGTCTCTGAGGCAATTCCTTGGTGGGGGTGGGTGTCAAAGAACATTCCTTTTTTTTAAAATACAGCAGGTTCTTATTAGTTATCTATTTTATACATATTAGTGTATGTATGTCAATCCCAATCTCCCAGTTCATCCCACCACCACCACCCCCACCCCCGCTTCCCCACTTTGGTATCCATACTTTTGTTCTCTACATCTGTGTCTCTATTTCTGCCTTGTAAACCGGTTCATCTGTACCATTTTTCTAGATTCCACATATATGTGTTAATATACAATATTTGTTTTTCTCTTTCTGACTTACTTCACTCTGTATGACAGTTTCTAGGTCCATCCATGTCTCTACAAATGACCCAGTTTCGTTCCTTTTTATGGCTAACATTCCATTGTATATATATACCACATCTTTATCCATTCGTCTGTCAATGGACATTTAGGTTGACTCCATGACCTGGCTATTGTAAATAGTGCTGCAATGAACATTGGGGTGCATGTGTCTTTTTTTTCTTTTTTAATTATTTTATTTATTTATTTATTTATTTATGGCTGTGTTGGATCTTCGTTTCTGTGCGAGGGCTTTCTCTAGTTGTGGCAAGCAGGGGCCACTCTTCATCATGGTGCGCGGGCCTCTCACTGTCGCGGCCTCTCTTGTTGCAGAGCACAAGCTCCAGACGCGCAGGCTCAGTAGTTGTGGCTCACGGGCCTAGTTGCTCCGTGGCATGTGGGATCTTCCCAGACCAGGTCTCAAACCCATGTCCCCTGCACTGGCAGGCAGATTCTCAACCACTGCGCCACCAGGGAAGCCCAAGTCTACATTTTTAACAGCAGAATAATTTCACAAAACTAGCCATGAGATGTATTCAGGTAGAACATAGTTTTCAGAATAAAACAATGTCTGATATGTTCTAGACAGTTACCCTTTTGTTTATCCATGACAACTGAAACTAACCATCAAATGGATAAAGCAATCCAAGTCCAGCCAAGTAATCCTTAGGGCATATGAAAAAAAAAAAGCCTTTTTATTTTTATTTTTTTAACATCTTTATTGGAGTATAATTGCTTTACAATTCTGTGTTAGTTTCTGCTTTATAACAAAGTGAATCAGCTATACATAGACATATATCTCCATATCGCCTCCCTCTTGCATCTCCCTCCCATCTGCTCTATCCCACCCCTCTAGGTGATCACAAAGCACCAAGCTGATCTCCCTATGCTATGAGGCTGCTTCCCACTAGCTATTTTACATTTGGTAGTGTATATATGTCTATGCCACTCTCTCACTTCGTCACAGCTTGCCCTTCCCCTTCCCCGTGTCCTCAAGTCCATTCTCTACATCTGAATCTTTATTCCTGTCCTACCCCGAGGTTCTTCAGAATCTTTTTTTTTTTTTAGGTTCTGTATATATGTGTTACCATACGGCATTTGTTTTTCTCTTTCTGACTTACTTCACTCTGTATGACAGTCTCTATATCCATCCACGTCTCTACAAATGACTCAATTTCGTTCATTTTTATGGCTGAGTAATATTCCATTGTATATATGTACCATATCTTCTTTATCCATTCTTCTGCCAATGGGCATTTAGGTTGCTTCCATGACTTGGCTCTTTTAAATAGTGCTGCAATGAACATTGGGGTGCATGTGTCTTTTTGAATTATGGTTTTCTCTGGGTATATGCCCAGTAGTGGGATTGTTGCATCATATGGTAATTCTATTTTTAGTTTTTTAAGGAGTGTCCATACTGTTCTCCATAGTGGCTGTATCAATTTACATTCCCACCAACAGCGCAAGAGGGTTCCGTTTTCTCCATACCCTCTCCAGCATTTGTTGTTTGTAGATTTTCTGATGATGCCCATTCTGACTGGTGTGAGGTGATACCTCATTGTAGTTTTGATTTGCATTTCTCTAATAATTAGTGATGTTGAGCAGCTTTTCATGTGCTTCTTGGCCATCTGTATGTCTTCTTTGGAGAAATGTGTATTTAGATCTTCTGCCCATTTTTGGATTGGGTTGTTTGTTTTGTTAATATTGAGCTGCATGAGCTGTTTATATATTTTGGAGATCAATCCCTTGTCTGTTGATTCGTTTGCAAATATTTTCTCCCATTCTGAGGGGTGTCTTTTCATCTTGTTTATGGTTTCCTTTGCTATGCAATAGCTTTTAAGTTTCATTAGGTCCCATTTGTTTATTTTTGTTTTTATTTCCATTACTCTAGGAGATGGATCAAAAAAGATCTTGCTGTGATTTATGTCAAAGAGTGTTCTTCCTACGTTTTCCTTTAAAAGTTTTATAGTGTGTGGTCTTACATTTAGGTCTCTAATCCATTTGAGTTTATTTTTGTGTATGGTGTTAGGGAGTGTTCTAATTTCATTCCTTTACATGTAGCTGTCTAGTTTTCCCAGCACCACTTATTGAAGAGACTGTCTTTTCTCCATTGTATATCCTTGCCTCCTTTGTCATAGATTAGTTGACCACAGGTGTGTGGGTTTATCTCTAGGCTTTCTATCCTGTTCCACTGATCTATATTTCTGTTTTTGTGCCAGTACAATATTGTCCTGATTACTGTAGCTTTGTAGTATATTCTGAAGTCAGGGAGTCTGATTCCTCCAGCTCGGCTTTTTTCCCTCAAGACTGCTTTGGCTATTCAGGGTCTTTTGTGTCTCCATTCAAATTTTAAGATTTTTTTGTTCTAGTTCTGTAAAAAATGCCATTGGTAATTTGATAGGGATTACATTGACTCTGTAGATTGCTTTGAGTAGTATAGTCATTTTCACAATATTGATTCTTCCAGTCCAAGAACATGGTATATCTATCTCTCCATCTGCTGGTATCATCTTTAATTTCTTTCATCAGTGTCTTACAGTTTTCTGCATAGAGGTCTTTTGTCTCCCTAGGTAGGTTTATTCCTAGGTATTTTATTCTTTTTGTTGTAATGGTAATTGGGAGTGTTTCCTTAATTTCTCTTTCAGATTTTTCATCATTAGTATATAGGAATGCAAGAGATTTCTGTGCATTAATTTTGTATCCTGCAACTTTACCAAATTGATTGATTTGTGTTTATTGAAGAATCCTTGCATCCCTGGGATAAATCCCACTTGATCGTGGTGTATGACCCTTTAAATGTGTTGTTGGATTCTGTTTGCTAGTATTTTGTTGAGGATTTTTGCATCTATATTCATCAGTGATATTGGTCTGTAATTTTCTATTTTTGTAGTATCTTTGCCTGGTTTTGGTATCAGGGTGATGGTGGCCTCATAGAATGAGTTTGGGAGTGTTCCTTCCTCTGCAATTTTTTGGAAGAGTTTGAGAAGGATGAGTGTTAGCTCTTCTCTAAATGTTTGATAGAATTCACCTGTGAAGCCATCTGGTCCTGGACTTTTATTTGTTGGAAGATTTTTAATCACAGTTTCAATTTCATTACTTGTGATTGGTCTGTTCATATTTTCTCTTTTTTCCTTGTTCAGTCTTGGAAGGTTATACCTTTCTAAGAATTTGTCCATTTCTTCCAGGTTGTCCATTTTATTGACATAGAGTTGCTTGTACTAGTTTCTTAGGATGCTTTGTATTTCTGCAGTGTCTGTTGTAACTTTTCCTTTTTCATATCTAACGTTATTGATTTGATTCCTCTCCCTCTTTTTCTTGATGAGTCTGGCTAATTGTTTATCTATTTTGTTTATCTTCTCAAAGAACCAACTTTTAGTTTTATTGATCTTTGTTATTGTTTTCTTTGTTTCACTTATTTCTGCTCTGATCTTTATGATTTCTTTCCTTCTGCTAATGGTGGGTTTTGTTAGTTCTTCTTTCTCTAGTTTCTTTACGTGTAAGCTTAGATTGTTTATTTGAGATTTTTCTTGTTTCTTGAGGTAGGGTTGTATAGCTATAAACTTTCCTCTTAGAACTGCTTTTGCTGCATCCCATAGGTTTTGGATCATCGTGTTTTCATTGTCATTTGTCTCTAGGTATTTTTTGATTTCCTTTTTGATTTCTTCAGTGATCTCTTGGTTATTTAGTAACATATTGTTTAGCCTCCATGTGTTTGCTGTTTTTACTTTTTTTTCCCTGTAATTCATTTCTAATCTCATAGCATTGTGGTCAGAAAAGATGCTTGATATGATGTCAATTTTCTTAAATTTACTGAGGCTTGATTTGTGACCCAAGATGTGATCTATCCTGGAGAAGTGTTCTGTGCGCACTTGAGAAGAAAGTGTAATCTGCTGTTTTAGGATGGAATGTCCTATAAATATCAATTAAATCTATCTGGTCTATTGTTTCATTTAAATCTTGTGTTTCCTTATTAATTTTCTGTTTGGATGATCTGTCCAGTGGTGTAAGTGAGGTGTTAAAGTCCCCCACTATTATTGTGTTACTGTCGATTTCCTCTTTTAGAGCTGTTAGCAGTTGCCTTATGTATTGAGGTGCTCCTATGTTGGGTGCATATATATTTATAATTGTTATATCTTCTTCTTGGATTGATTCCCTTGATCATTATGTAGTGTTCTTCTTTGTCTCTTATAACATTCTTTATTTTAAAGTCTATTTTATCCGATATGAGTATTGCTACTCCAGCTTTCTTTTGATTTTTATTTGCATGGAATGTCTTTTTCCATCCCCTCACTTTCAGTCTCTTATGTGTCCCTAGGTCTGAAGTGGGTCTCTTGTAGACAGCATATATATGGGTCTTGTTTTTGTATCCATTCAGCAAGCCTGTGTCTTTTGGTTGGAGCATTTAATCTATTCACGTTTAAGGTTATTATCTATATGTATGTTCCTATGAGCATTTTCTTAATTGTTTTGGGTTTGTTTTTGTAGGTCCTTTTTATCTCTTGTGTTTCCCACTTAGAGAAGTTCCTTTAGTATTTGTTGTCGAGCTGGTTTGGTGGTGCTGAATTCTCCTAGCTTTTGCTTGTCTGTAAAGCTTTTGATTTCTCCATCAAATCTGAATGAGATCCTTGCTCGGTAGAGTAATGCTGGTTGTAGTTTCTTCCCTTTCATCACTTTAAGTATATCATGCTACTCCCTTCTGGCTTGTAGAGTTTCTGCTGAGAAATCAGCTGTTAACCTTATGGGAGTTGCCATGTATGTTATTTGTCATTTTTCCCTTGCTGCTTTCAATAATTTTTCTTTGTCTTTTATTTTTGCCAATTTGATTACTATGTGTCTCAGCGTGTTTCTCCTTGGTTTTATCCTGTATGGGACTCTCTGTGCTTCCTTGACTTGGGTGGCTATTTCCTTTCCCATGTTAGGGAAGTTTTTGACTATAATCTCTTCAAATATTTTCTCAGGTCCTTTCTCTCTCTCTTCTCCTTCTGGGACCCCTATTATGCAAATGTTATTGCATTTAATGTTGTCCCAGAGGTCTCTTAGGCTGTCTTCATTTCTTTTCATTCTTTATTCTGTTCCACGGCAGTGAATTCCACCATTCTGTCTTCCAGGTCACTTATCCACTCCTCTGCCTCAGTTATTCTGCTATTGATTCCTTCTAGTGTATTATTCATTTCAGTTATTGTATTTTTCTTCTGTTTGTTTGTTCTTTAATTCTTCTAGTTGTCCATTCTTTAATTTTTCTAGGTGTTTGTTAAACATTTCTTGCATCTTCTCGATCTTTGCCTCCATTCTTTTTCTGAGGTCCTGGATCATCTTCACTATCATTACACTGAATTCTTTTTCTGGAAGGTTGCCTATCTCCACTTTATTTAGTTGTTTTTCTGAGGTTTTACCTTGTTCCTTCATCTGGTACATAGTCCTCTGCCTTTTCTTCTTGCCTTTCTGTGAATGTTGTTTTCCTTCCACTGGCTTCAGGATTGTAGTTCCTCTTACTTCTGTTGTCTGCCTTCTGGTGGATGAGGCTATCTAAGAGGCTTGTGCAGGCTTCATGATGGGAGGGATTGGTGGTGGGTAGAGTTGGGTGCTGCTCTGTTGGGCAGAGCTCAGTAAAACTTTAATCTGCTTGTCTGCTGATGGTTGGGGCTGAGTTCCCTCCTTGTTGGTAATTTGGCCTGAGGTGACCCAGCACTAGAGGCTACAGGCTCTTTGGTTGGGCTAATGGCAGACTGTGGGAGGGCTCCTGCCAAGGAGTCCTTCCCAGAACTTCTGCTGCCAGTGTCCTTGTCCCCACAGTGAGCCACAGCCACCCCCCGCCTCTGCAGCAGACCCTCCAACACTAGCAGGTAGGTCTGGTTCAGTGTCCTGTGGGGTCACTGCTCCTTCCCCCAGGGTCCTGATGCACACACTACTTTGTGTGTGCCCTTCAAGAGTGGAGTCTCTGTTTCCCACAGTCCTCTCGATGCCCTGCAGTCAAATCCCGCTAGCCTTCAAAGTCTGATTCTCTAGGAATTCCTCCTCCTGTTGCCGGACCCCCAGGTTGGGAAGCCTGACGTGGGGCTCAGAACCTTCACTCCAGTGGGTGGACTTCTTTGGTATAATTGTTCTGCAGTTTGTGAGTCACCCACCCAGCAATTATGGGATTTGATTTTACTGTGATCGCCCCTCTCCTACCATCTCATTGTGGCTTCTCCTTTGTCTTTGGATGTGGGGTATCTTTTTTGATGAGTTCCAGTGTCTTCCTGTCAATAATTGTTTAGCAGTTAGTTGTGATTCCAGTGCTCTCGCAGGAGGGAGTGAGTGCACATCCTTCTACTCCACCATCTTATACCAATCTCCAAGAACCTTCTGAACAGAGGAGAAAGCTGGCAGAAGAAAGAGCACATTTTCCATGTGAGAATGGTCCATGTACATAAGGCAGGTATTTTTTGAGTAAGGGGTAATTAGAAAATCTAGTTATTGGACTGGACAGCTCAAACAGAACAAATAGTGAAAGGTACACTTACTGTCTCTTTCTCAGGACTTGCAGTCTTAATTTTGTTGTTGTTGTTGTTGTTTGCTTTTGTTTGTTTTTTTTACATTGGGGAACTGGATAATTAGGTAACTGCTACATGGCCTAGCCACCCCACATAGATCACAATGCCCTAGTTTCCACATGTATAAAAGGGAGAAAACATCTGCTTAGTCGATTCACAGAGATTCAATGAAATAATAGATGAGAAAGTTCTTTGAAATGGTTAAAAGAAACTATCCAATTGGAAAGTAATATTTTATATAACAAACTTGTTTTTATCTAACACCTAGCATATGATCAGAGCCAAATAAATTGTCCATTGGCTGAAAATGATAGTCTAAACAAAACACTACATTTATAAGGAGAGTTTAATTCCAAGATGATACTTTTGGAATTCAATTCTCAGCATTGTATAGGAAGGAGAAATGAAAGCAACAGGGTGGCTGACAGGGATGTTGTTATAGCATACCAGGCATAATCCAAGTAGGGCCAGTCCAAATATTGTGAAAATGGTGGGGGAAGTGATGACATACTTTGAAAATTGGTGACATCAGCAGATAAGTAAAGAAAGGAAGAAAGCTAAACAAACTGGCCAGCCCTGCAATGTATTGACATAAGGCAAGTTTCTTCTTTATAGAATGAAAAAGTGTGTTTCTACAAGCTTTATCAAATCCTTATGCAATGCACAATAAATTGCTTTGTCTGCAAGATTATTCTATAGAATAATAATTTTTACTCTTAGAACTTTCATGGAATTCTGCCCAAGTTTTCTTTTTCTCAATTTCACTCTCCATTACTCCTAGATTGAAGTGCTCTTTATAATTTTTAGCATTCAGCATTTTCCATTTCTCCCTTTCACCATCAACAAAAGTGTCCCTCCTTGTGTATTTAGGTATCTTCCTCACAGATTTTCTTATTTCTTTTTCCATACTTGTATAATTATTTTCCCAAACTGAAAATTGACATAGAGTAACTTCCTGGATCTCATAAAATGGGCATAGTAGATTGTTTAAGAACTGGCTATATTATTCTCCTTTCTATAAACATACCCTTACCATGTTACTTGGCAATTCTGCCCATCAAGAGATGGATTCTACTCTCCTACCCCTTCAATCTGGGCTGGCCATGTGACTTGCTTTGGCCAATAGAATGTGGCAAAAGTTACAGCATGCAAATCCAAGTTCAGGCCTCAAGAGAGTCTTGATTATCTGCTCTGTTGCAAAATTCTGACCAGCCGATGTGTAAGCTAGCTTGCCAGAGGGTACGAATTTGTGTTGTAGAAATGAGTCATCCCAGCTGACTGTAAATACATAGGCAGCTGAGCCCAGAAGAACCAGTCAGTTGAGCTTAGCCCAAATTGCTGGCCCACAGAATCCAGAGCTAAATAAATACATTTTGAAGTGGTTTCCTATGTAGCAAAAACTAACTATTAAAATGGGCTACTATGAGAAATATTTGTAGCAGTTTGATGCAATAAAAACTGTAAAAAACATCAGTGTGTTACTGAATAAATAGTGGGGAATAAAATTCTCTCCAGGATATATCAAATTATTTAATTTTATAGTATTTTAACATCCATATATGTTCTTTATTAACATTTGGAACATCCCAATATTCTTAAATATGCCAAAACAAAAAGTTGAGAAGGTGTACTATTTTCTTTTAACTTCATTCTTCCTAACATCTCCTATGAGTTCAAATAGGAAGAGGATCTCACAGTGAACAGAAACCAGAAAAGGTTAATTTTCTTGATGCTGTCAAGGAGAGGACATTGGCTTGATGCCATTGCTGCTTTGGGGTCATAGCCAACCTGGGAATGAACAGCTGTTGTTATTCAGAAAAATTCAGACAATATTTGGGAAGACATAATTCAGGGGAAAAAAGTAAAAGGAAAAATGGGAAAGAAAGCAAGCTAAATCAGAATAGCACTTTTAGACTTTAAAAATATCTAATGATTACAGAAGTGTTTAATATACCTTTCAGTATAGTTGGGGGTGGGGAGGATGGGAAAAGCAGGATTTGTGCTGGGCGGGAAATGATATAGTGAAAGAATATGGGACTTGGGATCAAGAGAAGTAGATTCTAGTTTTGGCTAAGACAATAATTTCCTTGTTTTCTCATACACAGAGAAATAAATATCTTTCAGTTCTGTTTTCGAATCTATAACACACACCATTTTAAAACATATTAATGATATATAAAGATTCATTGATGGAGAAATTTTCTTGTCAAATATTTCTTTCTCCTTTTTCCTATTCTATAAAGCAGTAGTTCTTAAAGTCTGGTGTGAGATCCCAGGGTTCCCAGAGACCAGAAACAGCTATTTAAAAAATCCAGCTGTCTTCCATTAAGTTGGACATTAGGACATTTGAAAATATTTTATACAATTTTACTATTCTCACCATTTCATTTAATTTGGAAAATAGTTTCTATAAAAAATATTATTTGTGTTAATATGTAATAGTTTTGTTATTGTTATTTTAAAATGAGTTAATAAATATTTACATTTGTTCTGTTTCAGTTTTGAATATTGTAAATACTGATAAGTATAACCCATATAAATAAAAAATCTTTGACATTCTTAATAATTTTTAAGAACTTAAATGGAAATGGAGATTAAAAAACATTGAGAACCACTACTGTTCAGAAAGTTGTGCTAGGTATTATTATATCCATTTAATAGATTGAGAAAAATTAAAAATGAATTCACTTGATGAAGGTGATTTATTGGATGATGATATAGAATGAACTTCTAACCCAAAGTTCCTTTCACATTTTAAGTTTACTTTTCCCCAATGAGTTTTCATTTTTAGAAAAGTATTATTGCTCAAATTAAAATACAGTAAAACCACACTTTATAAAGTGTACAGTCCTCTCAATTTTAACATAAGCACACATTCATATAAAACATCATCCCTGAAGGGTACCAGAATATGCCATCCCAAATTATGCCTCTTTGCCATGTGAATTATTTTGAGCTAAAGGCCATTGAGAACCAGCGGATGCAGGGAAAACTCTAAAAACAGGGGACAAGATTTCCTTTTTTAAAGGAAATTTCCCTTTGTAAAATGTGTCTCCTTCTCCCATTAGGAAGAGGAAGACTCAACAGCTCTTACCAATGGAGAAGGAAAAAATTTGAATCTGCATAACAAACCTTACTAAACAACCCCTGTAGACCATACTCCCCCACCCCCCAACTCTTCCTTAGCTTGTCTTCCCCACCCCACCCAGAACATGAAACCACTTTTCCATTATTTAGCTTAATTAGCCCAAGTTCTATCCACCCCTTTGGGTTACACATCATTGGATGTTTCCATGTGTACATGCACTATGCACATGTTGATAAATTTCTGTTTGTTTTTCTCTTGTTAGTCTGTCTTTGACCAGTCTAATTTATAGGGTCCCATCTGGAGAACCTAAGATAGGTACAGGAAAAGACTTTTTTCCTCCCCTACACCACCATCAGGATACAAAACATTTCCATACCTGCGAAATATCCCATCATGCTATCCCTCTGTAGTCAGACCCTTCCAAAGGACTGTAGTTTGTATTTTTGAGAATGTCATATACCTGGAGTCATACTATATATGACTTTCTGAGGCTGGCAAGTTTTCCTCAGCATAATGCCTTGAAATACATCTAAGCTGTGTGTATTGAGAGTTCACTCCTCTTTATTGGGAATAGTAAATTCCCAATGTTCCACCATTTGTTTATTCATTCACCTGTTGAAGGACATCTTGGTTATTTCCAGTTTGGGCCCATTATGAGTAAAAGGGCTGTAAACACTGTTGTTTAGACTTCTGTATAAACATAAGTTTTTAGTTCTCTAGGGTAAATGCCCAGGAGTGAGGTTTCTGGGTCATAAGGTAAGTGTATGTTTAACCTTGTAAGAAGCTGTCAAATTATTTTCCAGAATGGCTATGACATTTTGCATCCTCACCAGCAACTAATAAAGTTCCAGTTGCTCTGCATTCTCACTAGCCCTTGGGGTTATCAGTATTTTATATTTTAGCCACTCTAATAGGTGTGTAGTTGTATATCTATCACCATAGCTTTAATTGAGCATGTCTACGATGTTGAACGTCTTTTAATGTGCTTATATTACATCTGTATATTTTCTCTGGGGACGTGTCACTTCAATCTTCTGCCCATTTTTAAATTGGATTTTTTTCCTTACTGTTGGGCTTTGAGTGTTCTTTACATATTCTGAACTCAAATCATATTCCAGATATGTGATTTACAAATATTTTCTCCCAGTCTGTACCTTATCTTTAATTCTCTCAATAGTGTCTCTCATGACACAGAAGTTTTTAATTTTGATAAAGTCTTGTTTATCAATTTTGTCTTTGATGGATTATGTTTTTGGTGTCATGTCCAAGAACTCTGCTTAACATGATTTTGCCTCACGGGACTTTCTTCTACATTTTATCCCCCCAAAACTTATAGTTTTATGTTTGACATTTAGATCTATGATCTATTATGTGTTAATTTTTGTATAAAGTGTAAGGTTGAGGGTGAAGTTTATTTTTATTTGATATACAATTCTTCTAACACCATTTCTTTAAAATACTATTCTTTCCTCATTGAATTGTTTTTGTAATTGACTGTGCTTGTGTTAGTCTATTTCTTTACTCTGTACTCTTTCCCACTGATCTATTGGCCTATCCTTTCATTAATAACACATTATCTTGATTACTGTCCTTTTACAGTAAGTCTTTTTTTTTCACATCTTTATTGGAGTATAACTGCTGTACAACAAAGTGAATCAGCTATATGTATACATATATTCCCATATCCCCTCCCTCTTGAGCCTCCCTCCCACCCTCCCTATCCCATCCCTCTAGGTTGTCACAAAGCATCGAATTGATTCTCCTTGTGCTATGCAGTCTTAAAATTGGATATTATGATTCCACACAACTTTGGTTTTTTTTAAACTTGCTTTGGTTATTCTAGTCCCATTGCATTTACACACACACTTTTGAATCAGTTTGTCTATATCTACCAAAAATCCTGCTATGATTTTGATCAGAAACATGTTAAATCTACAGATCAACTTGGGATGTTGAATTAAAGAAAAACGTACAACATAAGAGTTGTGAGTTTTTTATTCAGAGTCTTACTGAGGACTATAGCCAGGGAGTCAGCCTTTCAGTAGCTCTGAGGGAACTGCTCTGAACAGATAGGGGAGAAACCAGCTTATATATGATTTTTGGCTACAGAATATGTATGCAGTCAAGCATACATTCTGGTAAAAGATTACTCCTACTCACAAGGAACAGACATCTCAAGTTAATGATTTCAGTGCTTTTCTATGTATGGGGTGATTCAACTATCTAAGATGCCTGTTTGTCCAAAGCACAGAGTGCCTAGTCCTGTTTTTCATCCTAAATTCCTCTCAGAGTGCACCCTAGTTCAGTGAATTCAGTGGCTGATGACTTAATCTTTGTAGAACTGGGTGGTGAGCAACACTCTTTGCTCTTCTTTGTTTACAGGGAGAACTGGAATCTTTACCATGTTGATTCTTCTAATCAATGACCACGTGACCACAGTATGTCCCTTTATTAGTTTATGTCTTTGTTTTCTTTCATCAGTGTTTTGTAGTTTTTAGCATATAGATAGACAGCGAGAGTACACTTTTGTTAGATTTACATTTAAGCATTTCATTTTTTAGAGCTGGAGTCCATAGTATTATTTTCTTAAATTATGGTTTTTAACTGTTTATTAGAGAAATACAGAAATGCAATTGATCTTTTTACTGTCTTCTCACTTGTGACTTTTCTAAACTCTATTTTTAGGAGATTTTAAAAATATATTCCTTGGAATTTTCTACATATACAATCATATTGTCTGAGTATAGGGGCAATTTTATTTATTTATTTATTTATTTATTTAGATCTGTATGGCTTTAAATTTTTTTCTTACTTTATTGCACTATTGCAGTTTCATACTGAATGTGAGAGTAGAAATTCTTTTCTTCTCATCAATCTTAGTGGGAAAGAAGGCAGTCTTTCACCAAGTATGAAGTTAGCTGTAGGCTTTTTGTAGATGCTTTTTATCAAGTTGAAAAAGTTCCCATTTATTCCTAGTTCACTGAGAGTTCTTATCATGAATGAATTTGGAGTTTTGTCAAATGCTTTTTCTTCAACAATTAATAATCTTGTTGGTTTTCTCCTTAGACTGTAATGTGGATTACACTAATCACTTTTTGAACATAGAAACAGTCCTGATGTCCTAGGATAAATTCCACTAGGTTGTGGTGTTTATTCTTTTTATATGTTGCTGGATTGGATTTGCTTATATTTTGTTGAGGACTTTAAAATCTATTTTAATGAAGAATATTGGTCTGTAATTATCTTTTCTTGCTATTCTTCATCTAATTTCATCAGGGAGGTGCTGGCCTCCCAAAATAAGTTATGAAGTGTTCTATCCTCTTCTATTTTCTTTTAGAGATTGTGCAGAATTGGTTTTACTTTTTCTTTAAATGTTTGGTAGAATTCTCCAGGGAGACTCTGGGCTCAGAGATTTCCTTTCTGGAAGATTTTAAAATATGAATTTAATTTCTTCAATAGTTATAGGATGATTCAGCTTATCTATTTCCACTTGGATAATTCTTGGGAGTTAGTAGTTTTCAAGAATTTGTATCATTTCCTCTCAAAGTTATGTGCATAGACTTGTTATAGTTTTCTCTTAATGTCTTCACAGTCTATGGTGATACAACATCTTTATTCCTTTATTAGTAATTTGGGTCTTTGTTAGTCTTGCTAGAGGTATATCAACTTTACTGATTTTTTTCAAAGAAACTGCTTGTTGTTTCATTGACATTTTTTTCTCTACTGCTTGTTGTTTTCAATTTTATTGATTTTTTTCTTTTTTCTTTTATTCTTTCTGCTTGATATGAGTTTATTTTGCTTTTTTCCTTAAGGTAGAAGTTTATTATTAACCTTAAGCCTTTCTTCTTTTTCAAAGTAAGCATTGAATGCTATAAATGTACAGCTAAGCATTGTTTTAGCTGCCTCCCACAAATTTTGATATGTTCAGATATTTTCTATTTTTTTCTTGAGGATTCCTCTTTGAAGCATGGATTATTTAGGAATATCTTATTGAATATCCAAATCTTTTGAGATTTTTCTGTTAGCTTTCTGTTATCTATTTCCAATCTAATTTCATTTTGGTCAAAGAACATACTCTATATGGTTTTAATTATTTTGTATTTTTTAACATTTGTTTTATCACCAGGATATATGACCTATCTTGGTCAATGTTCTAGGTGTGCTTAAAAAAAAATGTGTATTTTGCTGTTGTTGTCTGTGGGTTTTGTAAGAGTCAAATAGGTCCAGTTGGTTGATGGTGCTTTTCACTTTTTCTGTATGCTTGCTAATTTTCTGTCTACTGGTTCTAACAATTACAGTTAGGAGTGTTGAAATCTCAAACTACAATTCTTAATTTCTCTAATCATCCCTTCAGTTCTGTCACCTTCTGTTTCATGAATTTTGAAGCTCTGTTTTGATGCATAAATATTTAGGATTGTTATGTGTGCTTGGTAAATTTACTTCATCATTATGTAATGTTCTTTTTGTTCCTGGTAATTTTATTAGCTCTGAAGTCTATTTTGTCTGACATCAATACAGCCATTCCAACTGCCTCAACATTAATGCTTGTATGGTGTATCTTTTCCTATCCTTTAACTTTTAATCAACCTCTATAATTATATTTAAAGTAAGTTTTGTAGACAGCATACAGTTGGATCATGTTTTCTTTTCCTTTCTTTAAAAAAAAATACAGTCTAATCTCTTTTAGTTAGCTTTTTAACACCATTTTTGTTGGATATAATTCTTTTTTTTTTTAATTTTTATTTATTTATTTATATATATTTTTTGGCTGTGTTGGGTCTTTGTCTCTGTGTGAGGGCTTTCTCTAGTTGCAGCGAGCAGGGGCCACTCTTCATCGTGGTGCGCGGGCCTCTCACTATTGTGGCCTCTCTTGTTGCAGAGCGCAAGCTCCAGACACACAGGCTCAGTAGTTGTGGCTCACGGGCCCAGTTGCTCCACAGCATGTGGGATCTTCCCAGAACAGGGCTTGAACCCGTGTCCCCTGCATTGCCAGGCAGATTCTCAACCACTGCGCCACCAGGGAAGCCCAAGGATATAATTCTTGATATGATTGGAATTGAGTCTACCATTTTATTATTTGATTTATATTTGTTTCTTCTATTATTTCCGCCTTCTGTTTCTCCATTTCCACCTTCTTTTGAGTTATTTGACCAATATTTTTAGTATTCTGTTTTACTTTATCTATTGTATTTTTAAATCTATTTCTCTGTAGAGGATTTTAGTGGTTGTTCTAGAGATTATAGTATGCATTCTTAACTTTTCTCAGTCAACTTAAAATCAGTAGTTTACTGCTTCAAGTAGAATATAGAAACTTAACGACCATTTAGGTCTCTTTACTCCCCTCCCACTTATGATATAATATTCTTATGTGTTACACCTACATTCACAGGAAACCATATCAGGCAATATTATAATTTTTCCTTTCTGCTATCAAACTTATTTTTAAAAACTTAAGAGAAGAACAGTATATCTACCCAATTATCTGCATTCTATTGTGATTTCTTTACTCCTTGCCATCCAAGTTTCCCTCCCATATCATTTCCTTCCTCTGATGAACTTCCTTTAGCAATTCCTTTAGTCCTGGTCTGTTGGCAATGTATTCTTTCAGTTTTCCTTCCTCTGTTAATGTCTTTATTTCACTTTCATTTATGGATGATATTTTTTCTTGATATAGAATTCTGAGTGTTTTTTTTTTTTCTCCTAGCACTTTAAAAAGTGTTGTTCTACTTCCTTCCAGACTCCATTTTTTTCTTATCAGAAATATGGTCATTCAAACCATTGTTGCCCTATAAATAATGCAATTTTTTTCTGGTTTCTTTCAGGACTTTTTCTTTGCCTTTAGTTTTGAAGAGTTTAATTATATGTCTGTGTGGGGATTTCTTTGGGTATATTCTGTTTAGGGTTTGCTGCACTTCTTGAATCTGTAAATGTATGTCTTTTCCCAAATTGAGGGAGTTTTCAGCTATTATCTCTTCAACTATTTCCCAGAATAATGTTCTTTTCCCTCTCTTTTCGTGTTTCCCATGATACAAAATTTAAAGCTTTTGGCATTGTACTACAAATCCCTGAGGTTATGGTCATAATTTTTAATCTTTTCCCTCTTTATCATTCAGACTGGATAATTTTTATTACTCTGTCTTCAAGTTCACTCCTTGTTTTGTTATTTCCTATCTGGTATTGAGTCCATCCAGTAAGTTTCAAGCTTTGATTATTTATTTTTCAATTCTAAAATTCCCTGGTTCTTATTTATTTCTTTTATTCCTTTGGTGAGACTTATCTCTTTCCATTCATTTTAATAGTATTTGACATTACTTCTTGGAGAGTTTTTTTAATAGCTGCTTTAACGTCCTTGTTAGATAATCCCAACATCTGTGGCATCTCAGTGTTGGCATCGCTTTGTTGCCTTTCCACACAAATTGACATTTTACTGGTTCTTCATATACCATGCAATTTTGGATTGTATCCTAGACATTTTGAATATTATGCTAGGATTCTCTGGGTCTTGCTTAATTCCTCTGGAGAATGTTGACATTTTAGATCAGCAGGCACTTGACCTGGTTTGTTTCAGGTTGCAAGTTCTGATAAGACTTATGGGAGTTGTGGTCCCAATGTCACTTCTTTCATAAATACCTTTGCAATATTATTTAGATCTGTCCTATGTGTGTGCCACCCTGTGGTGGGTGGTGATCTATCTTATAGTTCAGTTCTCAAAGTTGATGGTATGCTATTTTCTGTCAAAGCTCTACATGGGCATAGTGGGAGTGCTCCCAGTAGTTAATAATTATTTTTTTCCAGTTAGTCTCCTAACTCTTTCCTCTCTGTGACATCCTTAGAACTTTTTAGTCTCCCTGTGGCTCCTCTTTTCAGTTTAGCCAGAAAGCTTGGGCTTTATTTTACCAGTTCTGTCATTTATTACTTGCAACTGTGATCATTTCCTGAGCCTAGATGCAGCAGGAAAAGGAGGAGGGAAAAAGCATCAGGTGCTCACCCCACTTTCTTGGGGCCTCATCGCCTCTGATTTGTAGGGACGCTTCTAATTCCTCATTGTGTGTCCCTAAATCATCACTGTTGCTGTTGCTTCCAGTGCCACCACCAATTGCACTGGATCGCTTGAGGACTGGGGGAGGAGAGAAAGCAAAAAAGAAAACAACAACACAGGAGGTTTTATCTTACTCTCTCTGACCATTAGAAGATCCCTTTCCCATCTTGCAAACCAAAATTTTAGGACTTCTGGAACTCTCTCAGTCTGCAAGAATGCCCACTTCCGGGTTTAAGGCTGCATTGAGACCGGCTTTGGAAATAACAGAGACAGAAATGGTAAGATCATTGGTGGTTTAGTGGCAGTTAGAATTCTGATCTTCTTTCAAATCTTCCTGCTACTATTTACTTTTCAGATTTCCCAAATAGCTGCTCATGCATTCTATGTTTTATAACTTCATTTAGTGGAAGAATGTGCTTATTCAATTTTACTGGACACCAGAACCCTAATAAACTTTTTTTGTAATCACATCAGAGTGCTGAAATGCCCAAGGAAAATCTTCAGAGCTGGTATTAGTGAAACGTGATGGTTGGACTTTATAACCTCAATTTACTCTTGTGACTTCTGTTTTCATATGTGATCTTTTACTTATTATTACTGATATCTCTCTACTGGCTCAGGAGGAGCTGCCCTACCCTTAACCAGAAGTGCATTTTCCCTCAATTTTTAATAGCATACTTAAAATATAATTGGAATGTTTATATAAAGGTCTAATAAAAGTGCAGGGTCAAGAGAATAAGACAAATTACAATTTGAGAGAACATATTTGCAAAAGACACATCTGATAAAAGACTGTTATTCAAAATATGCCAGGAACTTTTAAAATTCAACAATAAGAAACAACCTGATTAAAAAATGGGCTCAAGACCTTATGGACACCTAGCTAAGGAAGGCATGCAGATGGCAAACCAGCATGTGAAAAGATGATCCACATCACATGTCATTGGGGAAATAAAAATCGAAACAACAGTGAGATACTATTACATGCTTATTAGAATGACTAAAATCCAAAACACTGACAATATGAAGTGTTGGTGAGGATGTGGAGCAAGAGGAACCCTCATTTATATGTGATGGTAATGCAAAATAGTACAGCTACTTTGGAAGACAGTTTGGCAGTATTTACAAAATTATACACATCCCAACGATATGAGCCAGCAAAGGAGTTGAAACCTTATGTTTACACAGAACCCTGAACACAGATGTTTACAGCAGCTTTATTCATAATTGCTAAAACTTGAAAGCAACCAAGATATCCTTCAGTAGGTGAACGGATAAATAAACTGGTACATTCAAACAATGGAATATTTTTCAGCACTAAAAGAAATGAGCTATCAAGTCATAGAAAAACATGGAGGAAACTTAAATGCACATTACTGAATAAAAGAAGCCATTCTGAAAAGGCCAAATACTGTATGAATCCAGCTACATTACATTCTGGAAAAGGCAAAACTAAGGCTACAGTAAAAGGATCAGTGGTTGCTAGGGAATGAGAGAGGGAGGGATGAACAGACAGAGTGCAGAGGATTTTTAGGGCAGTAAAAATACCCTGTATGATGCTAAAATAATGGGTACATATTATCCAAACATTTGTCAAACCCATAGAATATGTAACATTGAGAGAGAAACCATGAAATTTGGATGATTATGATGTATCAATGTAGGTTTATCAGTTGTAACAAATGTACCACTCTGATAGGGGATGTTGATAATGAGGGAGGCTGTGCATGTGTAGAGATAGGGGATGTTGATAATGGGGGAGGCTGTGCATGTGTAGCGGCAGGAATATGTGGGAAATCGCTGTACTTTTCTCTTAGTTTTGCTGTGAATCTAAAACTTCTCTGGAAAAATAAATCCTATAAAAAAGGATGAACTTCTGATTTATACTACAACATGGATGAAACCTGGAGACATTATACTAAGTGAAATAAGCTAGACACAAAAGGACAAATATTGTATGGTTCTATTTATATGAAGTACCGACAGTAGTTGAATTCATAAAGACAGAAAGTAAAACAGTGGTTACCAGGGGCTGGAGGGAGGAGGGAATGGGGAGTTATTGTTTAACTGGTATAGAGTGTCATTATGGGATGATGAAAAAGTTCTGGAGATGCATAGTGATGGTCATTACACAACAATAATGTATTTAATGTAGCTGAACTGTGCACTTAAAAATGGTTAAAAAGGTAAATTTTTTGTTATGTATACTTTACCACAATCAAAAATAAAATACAAAAATTACTTAAATTTTTAAAAAGTGTGTTGGTAAATAAAGGAAGTAGGGAGAAAGTAATATGTAACTAGATCATGTTTGGCAAACTATGGGCTGCCAATGAGCCGAATCCAGCCATAGCAATTCTTTCACTTATTGTCTATGGCTGTTTTTATACTAAAACAGCAGAGTGGAGTACTCCTGAGGAAGACTGGCCTTCAGTGCCTAAAATATTTATTATCTGACCTTTACAGTAAAAGTTTGACAGCCGCAGAACTAGATGATCTAAACTATAAGGTATAGATCATCATGGTCATCTTGGGATTTCCTGACCTAGGATCTCTGAATGAAAGCATATTTTCTGCAGACAAAATCATGCAGAGTAATGGGAAGTCCTTTCCTTCACTTTCCAAAATCCTAATTCCATTCCTTTAACTATTACTGATAGGATAACTATTATTTTTCTAGGCATTGCGCTCCATGCTTGGATACATGCTAAAAAAGACAGATGTTGTTCCTGCCCTCATGAAGCTGTAAATGGAAAGCAGTTTTGGTAGATAGTTGAAAGCAATCTCTCTCCAACAACCTCTTATTGATCCTGAATTTATTTGATTAGGCAACATAGATTAAATCTAGCATCTCTTCTACATCATACCATGTATGATCAGAAAACATCTTTTCATGCTTTCTTAGAATTTTCTCTTTTTCAGCTAAACATTTGCCCTCTTCATCTGTGATCAAGAAATTATGTTAAAAATGCAAGTCCTGTCACCAATATGTGCGCTTGCTATATCATTTTTGCATTATCTACAAATGCTATCCAGAAAGTACATCTAATTTGCTGGTATATTTGCCTACAACAGACATAGAACATAATCCCTGATAATGAATAAAAAAGTATTAGTTTCAGAACTTGAGAGACATTTCCCAATACAATTGCATTTCCATTTACTTTATAGGGAATAAATATGACTGCTCTTAAAAAGAAGTGGACATGAAGTAAAATTACACAAAATCTAAAATCAGTTATTTCAAAAGTAGGGGGTACGTTTATCAAACCTGTTGAGCAGCAGAATCACTGAGTTAAATTTTTTCAACTAATTGATTTATCTAATCCCATGAAATCTAGTGAATGGTTTCTGGATTTTTCCTGGACTCCTCTTGTTGTCATTTTCTTCTCAACCATAAAATATTATTTTCTCTGTAGAAAATACCCATAATACAAATCAGAAACAAGTTAAAGCACATTTTAATTTCAGAAGTGTTACAAAGTGATATAAATAGAAAATTATTATGGATAATGCATGGAAAGTCTAGAAATCATTTTGTTGGAGTGTTGGAGTCTAGATTAGTGAGACTATGCTTTATTTAATGGTTCAAAGTTTACAAAAATGCCAACTAGAATCTGGAATGGTAAAAACTCAGTGTTAAGTAAAAATCCGATAAAAAAAAAAAAGTTGTAGGAAACAGCTGGAAAGGTGCTGTATCTAACTACATGCTGTGTTGTCTGTAGTGGCTGGTGAGGTCTCTGGTTCTAGATAGAGGTGTTTTCAGAACTTAAACAGTTTTTTTTTTTGACAGCTGTGCAGCTTGATTTTGTGGTCGATTGCTCCAAGAGGAAATAAAAATTTGGTCAATATTTTAAAGAAAACAAAACTTACCCCCCCAAAATATTAGAAAAATGAATAGGGAATCCACAATCAGGCTGACATGCACTCAATTGTATCTCCTAAAACATGTACTTTCAGAGATAATAACAATACAATTCATCATGCTTCCTTTTGGTGTCAGTGAAGTTCAGAGGCAAACTTAGAGTGTAATTGTACAGTTGAGTTAATCCTGCCATTTGGCTACCTGCATTCTTCTCTTTTCCTTATGTCTTATTTGCTTATTTTTTTCCCATCATATTATTATGCTTGCTATTGTGTCTTTTCTCTAAGTTGACAAATCATTTTGTAAAGAATGAGATAGACAAATTCAATGTTGAAAAAGCATACAATGCAGTGTCATCACAAGAACATGATTTAGAGGCCATGAGATCAACCATTTAGGTTGTTACTTTGAGAAATATTCCTAGTTATGAGTTTTATCAAGACTAAAGTTCTCTCTCTTCAGACAAACAACAGTAGGAACTGAGTAGTACAAAATACAGCTGTGAAGGGTGACCTTAAGAGCACTTAGAAAATTTTCTCTGATAATAACACAAATGCTAGCCCAAACAGAAAAGCACCAAAGCAAAATCCTATAACTGCATTGGTACCTTATCTGATTTCATTACCTGGGTAAGAATATATTCATCAACAAGTGACCAGAAATGGAGAAGTGACAAGTGAATGATAGTAAAACAAAGAATAACTCATTTTATTCCAATATTTTTATAACTTCTGCCTTTTTTGCCTATTAGACATAAACAATGGCAATGTAATAACCATGAAATCAACTAAAATAGTGGGATAGCAAGGTAGTTGTATGACATTATACTCAAAATGAGGAGGGTCTGTCTTTTACTTGTCTTATGACCCTGGGAATTTTTCAACCCTTGAATGTAAGTTTTCTCACGGTAATATAGAGATAATAATATTACCTACCTTCTTAAAATTGTTATGAGAATCAGTTGAGGTGATAGATAGATAAATATTGGACTATCACAATTATAAGTGGTCAGTAGTATTAGCAGGAATCATCATTGTTTGTAAATACCAAAAGACAGTCTGTTTTTCATTTGTTCTAATGGAATCTAAAGATGTCATTTTGGGGTACAAAACAGAAAGGAAAATAAACAACTCCATATAATTAATGGCCAGATGACCACAAGTGAGTTCTATAGACCAAGGGACCACACAGGTCACAGGCTGGCAGTATTGTTCACATTGCACTCAGTTGGGACTATCAGAGCAATTGATTAGAATACTGTCCCCAGTTTAGTAGACCACAAGGCAGGGAAGACTAATTTCTCCTGAACTCAGATCTCTTGAGAAAGCTCTGATGCCTTTAAAATCAGACAGTGACTGGCAAAAGTGTTTATGAAAAATAATTCCAATAATTTCCAAAAAAAAAATTCAAACAGAGGGACTTCCCTAGTGGTCCAGTGGTTAAGAATCCGCCATTGAATGCAGGGGACGTGAGTTCGATCCCTGGTCAGAGAACTAAGATCCCACATGTTATGGGGCAACTAAGCTCGTGCACTGCAACTACTGAGCCCAAGAGCCACACTGGAGAGCCCACGTGCTACAACTATGGAGCCCACGTGCTCTGGAGCCTGCACACCACAACTAGAAAGGCCCGTGTGCCACAACAAAAGATCCCACAAGACACAATGAAGATCCAGTGTGCCGCAACTGAGACCCAATGCAGCTAAATGAATAAATATTTTTAAAAAAAATTCAAAAGGAGTATTTTTTATTGCAACATGCCCAGAATTTTTCTGTAACTAACTGGAAGTCCAGAATCACATGTTTTATTTCAGAATTATCTGGTTCCTGTAATTGTCTTCCTTCATCATGATTGTATTGCCACCCAAAGACTCTTCCCTGTCACCCTCAAGGTCCTTTCCTTTCTCTGCACACTCTCTCCTGTCCTGTCCTTATTGACCTTTCTGATCCTATAAATGTAAGGTTAGAAGCTAGAGTTACTTTCTTGTATTAAAAGCAAACGTAATCATCTTCCTTGCTAAAGATTCCTGGCCAATATCCTTTCAAAAAGGAACATTCTCCTTTGAACTCATAGATGAGCCATTTCTGAACATTCAATCATTGGTACTATTTTACTTTCACAGTCATTGTGTAACCTCAGCGTTCATCGTTCTAGAAACAGCTGTGGAGAACCTGAGTGTGAGAGGTGCAATCCAAAACTCAATATTATTATTTCTAGGAATATCACTAATTACAATTTCACAGAAAATGAATATCTAGCAACTGAGAGTGGAAAAAAAACACTGGAAAGATTTACTGAGTAGAGAAAACCCTCAGAAACCTTCTTTAAAAAAAAAATAGAGGAAAATCTTTAAATTATTTGACACAATGCAATATGACAAACCAGGTCCACCCATTAAATAAGTCCCCATCACAAAACCTCAGATTGTTTATGAACACAACAGAATGGGCTCAGCTATTTACAGGAAGTGGTGACTCTTATGTATGTTTTCCTAACAGTATAAAGGAGAGAAAAATCTGTTTTGGACCATTAGTTAGCTCACAGCTGGGTTTAATAATGAGGGTGTTTGGGATATCCGATGTAGGATGTTAAGACAAACCCAGGGAGGCTGATTTAACTGTGGTCCATGGCCAGAGGCAGCAAAGACTTGGGGGAAATATCTATTTCATTGGAGTTCCAGAGTCTAGGGAAAAGGCTATGTTATAAAACCTACACTAATCTAAAGGAATCTTTTAGTCACACATCAACACTTTCTATTGCTTCTTCATGTTTTCTTATTAAAAGAATTGAAATGTGCTAGAAGGGGACCAAGTATCTCAGGAAAAGAAGAAAGACAGAAAGATCCAAGGGAAGGAGTGGAGCAGGACAAACAGGTAAGAAGAAAGGGTAGAGAAGGAAAACATTGGTTTTCTTCTTTTAGGAATTTTGGTCACTAAGCCAGCATGCAGTAGTCACTTAGGCCTGGGTTCTGTAAGATTGATTCACAGAGTATTGTCTTAAAAATGCAGTTTTACATTGTAGAACATACAGTAACTTGAATTCAAATAGTAATTTTATATTAGCGATTCTAAGTTGCTTTACTATTGGGCAGATAAGAATCATTAACAGTTAATCATGTGAGTTATTTACATTCAAAAATTTTCTCCTAATTTCTTGAAAAGTTGCTCTTTCTTTGTGGTTAGAATACTCCTCACAACCCCAGCAATCTTTTGCTCTCTTTTTCAAGATCTATTGACTTATTTAGCAAGGTAAAGTTCTGTCTTGGCCTTTGTGAATTATCAAAAATGATCAGAATTCTTATCAGATTGTACTTCACTATTCTGGGTCTCAATTCCCTTAAGTAGTTGAAGAGCAAAATATTGTATCTTTTTTTTTTTTTTTTTTTTAATTGCCTTACACTTGGTTTTTCCTGTTTTCTTGTCAAGAGGCTTGTGCTTCTATCCCTGCTTTTGGTTCCAGGAGGATGCTCTGCTCTACATCTTTTTGGTATAAACAGTGATTCAGTCTCCCTGCCCCCTCCTAGTTTTCGGCAGACATAATCTAATCTGTGTTATGCGACAAGACCAATTAGTCTCGCCCACTCTCCAGCCTTCTGTCCCTCCCCTGTCAGCTGCCACCCTCTTGGCACTCCGTCTCCTTTAGGAAGTAGCAATGGGAGCCAAATTTCCCAACTGAATTCATTAGATGAATATGCAGGTCCAGATTGCTGAAATGTGCTCACATCCTCAAGTAGAACTCCGAATCAAGACTTCTGACTCTTTTTCTCTCATTGCATGTAATGTTTATCAGAAGATTTCTAGCTACAAAACTTCCTCACTGGCTGGAAAGGAAGGAAAGCTGCATTTGACAAGATGAGGCAAATGGAAGACCCAGAACTGCCCTGAACAAAATAAATGCAGAGAATGCCAGCCTTTTCAGGGTTGGGCTCAGTTATTTCCTACTAGTAGCAACCTGCTTACTTTTGACAAGTAGAGGTGGCCTGCAGAATCTAGATGATGGATGGGCAGGGCATGTCATTCATAATGCATGCTCAGAGCACCGGCACTGCAACCCTTTGGATCAATGGGACTCAGAACGGGACCTGGAGGGCAAGACATGGACCAGCTGGTGGTGTTCGAGTCTGATGAGTCTATTATCACATAGCCAGACTGTGGTCACCACAGCTGGGGACAGCAGGTGCCCAGAAAGCTTGACCCATTAGATGTCCAGGAACCAAGGAGAGAAATCACTTAAAATTGCTTCCTTTTCTGTTATCAGAAGTCATTTTTAGATTTGTAAAGTCTGTATCATGATTATTTTTAATTTATTTATTGAAGTATAGTTGATTTGCAATGTGTTAATTTCTGCTGTACAGTCATACAGTTATACATACATATATATGTGTGTGTATATATATATATATATGTACACATTCTTTTTTATATTCTTTTCCATTATGTTTTCTCACAGGATGTTGAACATAGTTCCCTGTGCTATACAGTAAGACCATGTTTTTTATCCATTTTATACGTAATAGTTTGCATCTCTAATCCCAAACTCCCAGTCTATCCCTCCCCCACACCCCCTCACCCTGGGCAACCACAAGTCTGTTCTCTATGTCTGTGAGTCTGTTTCTGTTTCATATGCATCATTATTTTCAATATCATAACTGCTGAAGGAGGGATGAACGTTCTAAAATGGTCATAGCTGGTAGCTTAAATTTCAAAACTGATAATCATAAATATAGTTTCACTTTACCTGATTAGGAAGATTGTAAGTTACTATCTCTGGGTCAATTGCTCAAATAGACATTGGGATTTTTAAAATATTTCACAGTGTCCATCAATAAAACCTGAGTTCCTTTGCAAATATGCCCATTAACTAGTATTCCATACAGAATAAAGTTGGTGACCTCCTGTTGTTTTAAAAAAGCACAGGCAGATTTCTTGGATTAATTGAAAATTCCCTTATAAACACATAAGTATAAGAGTGAGACAGAAAAAAAGTTTGGGAAAGGAACAGAGAAATAAAACAAATGTCAAGCCTTAATAACAAATTCTCTCTAGGAATTTGAGGTGACAATATGACACCATTTCTTTTGTGTGTCAGTTTGCCCCTCACTGCAAAGTCCTACAGAGTTTATTGTCATCTGCTGCCATGGGAAGCACAAAGGTACTTCATGTGGGTTCTCAGCCATGTCCTTGTGACTAAGAAAACCTTGGCTGTGACACTATGAATTCTGAGTTCTCATCTGCCCTGTACAGCATTCTTGAATCACTTATGGGACCAGTTTGGTGGAAATTCCCAGTAATATAGGCAGGAAAATAAAAAGAGTAAGAGAGGATCCCTGGTCAATTTAGATGTGGCCTGAGAGCACAAACATAGCTGCTTGGACACGAGGCCATACTCATGAAAACATTTCAGAGATATGCCTCTTTTTCTAATACATCTTGACAATGGAAACAAGACTCAGAACTATTTCCTTTCTCTTCTTCTTCAACTGGGTTTTAATGTCCTGTTGCTCTAATTTTAATTTAGTAAATTCCCAATATCACCTGTGCAGTAAACTTTGTATGTAATCGTGGGAATCAAGAACAGCAGTCTGGGGAGAGAAGAGACGTTCTCCTGAAAGACCTCTTACATTAACTCGCCATTTCTCAGCATCTTCCACACTGTGACTGGTCCAGAATTACAGGGGTTACTGAAAAGCCTGAGGAATCCTTTGTCTTCCCTTGACTTCCAGGCAGCCTCCATTCATATTGCTGTTACCAGAAGATTAAAAAAAAAAAAAAAAGAACTCATAGGGTTAAGAAGTCTGTACAACTGTGGTAGAAAATACATCTGAAGAATGATCAATCTATTAATGCCTAATAAGCTTGTAACTTGGGATACATATGCAAAGCACATAAGGGAAAATAAAAATGTATACAGGCAAGTCTTTGCCTTCATGGAAGTTTCTATAGTTGGTGAGTTGGGGAAATAATTCAAATTTATCACGTATTTGAACTTCAGTAGAAGTGACACATGTCTGCAGGTCTTAGAGAATTACATTGCATACTTGAGGGTGTAAAGATGGGGAGTCTTTCTGGAAAGTAATCATCAACTTTTATCAAGTGTCTTAAAATGTTCATACTTTTTGACCAATAATCCCAATTCTAAAAACCAAACAAAAATCAATAATGTACAATATACAGAAAGAATTATATATAAGCAGAGTCATCATAACACTGTTCAAAACACTAAAAAAAAAAAAGCAAGAAATTAAGTGTAAAATAATTAATAGCACAAGAGTTAGAGTATGGTTATCCTAGTATGATATTTCAGTACATATGTCTAGTCTGGATTTTGAATTAGAAATATATAAAGATGTGAACTTAAATTACTAGATGATTTTTAGTAACATAATTTTTTTTTTTAATTTATTTATTTATTTATGGCTGCGTTGGGTCTTCGTTTCTGTGTGAGGGCCTTCCCCAGTTGCGGCAAGCGGGGGCCACTCTTCATCGCGGTGCGCGGGCCCCTCACTATCGCAGCCTCTCTTGTTGCAGAGCACAGGCTCTAGACACGCAGGCTCAGTAATTGTGGCTCACGGGCCCAGTCGCCCCGCGGCATGTGGGATCTTCCCAGACCAGGGCTCGAACCCGTGTCCCCTGCATTGGCAGGCAGACTCTCAACCACTGCGCCACCAGGGAAGCCCCTAATAACATAATTTTAAATGACCTCTATCTTTAGACTCTGGTCTAGGTTGAGGCAAAAGAACTGCCTTGGTAGCAAAATTTAAGGAGGCTGTCACTCTCAGAGGTCTGCAAGAGCAGTGTGGACATTGGCACAGCCCTGAGAGTGAGTGATTCCTGAAAGCATGTGCTCTGACCTTCTCCTCGTCCCAGTCCTGCACCTGGTATCCTATAGGTGTGCCATGATATACATAATCAGTGCTGTACTGTTGGACATTTAGGTCGTTTTTAATGTTTTTCTGTTATAAATAACATTCCGATGAACATGTACATGTAACACAGACATATTTGATTTTATCATTGGAATACATTTAGAGTAGTTGGATTTTTTTTCTTAAAACATTTAAGGATTTGATCCAGACTGACACATTTCCTCCAGGAAGTTGCTATGCCTCTCTGCTGATTCTTTTAGTAGTATGTATTTGAGAGTTTTCATACATATTTTTTCTACCTATTTTAATCTTTGCAGTATGACAGAAAAAAATCTGGTTGTTTCTATTTTCATTTTTTAGTTAGTCGTTAAATATTTTATTTCCCATTGTGTTTTTCTGTATGTGTATTATCTGCTATGTCTCTTAGCAATTTTTTCACTAAGGTCTTTGTTTTTCCTTAAAGATTTGTAAGCTTCTCATAAATTAAAGCCATATGCTCTGCCTCTCAGATATGTTACCTTTTTTCTCATCTATATTTATTTGTTATGTTTTGCTGTGCTAAATAAAAAATAGTAAAACAATAGTAATAGTTAACACTTTTGAGTGTTTGCTTTGTACCAGACACTGTTTTAATCCGTTATAATTATTAACTCACTTAATCCTAATAAGAGATGTGAACAATTATTACCTGAATTTTATAGTGGATGAAACTGAGGTACAGAAATGTTCAGAGGTAGAGTAACATGCCCCAAATCATTCAAATCTAGTGACCAGATTTCTTACTCAGAACTCAGGCTCTTGGGTCTGAATTCCTATGGGCTACCCTGTACTACCTCCTATAGCAGAATGGATGGTAATAAAATTACAAGTCAAATCTACTGATCACTTGTTTTTTTACTATCTCTAATGTTATGTTATTTTCTTTTATTTTAGGATTTTCTCTATTTAAATCAATAGATTAAAGATGAATTATATAATAGATGATGTTTGAGATATCAGATATTAGAGATATTCCATAAACAAAATTTTTTTAAAAAGTCAATGCCTCTATCATATTATGTACTAAAGTTTATTCCAGAAAGATTGAGTTAAATGCCAAAAAATTAGATAATTTGTGTTTTCTTAGAAAATCATTTATTGCATCAACATTATCATTTAGTTATATACAGTATTTTCTTATAATATTTTGTGACATCTTTATCTGTGTTTTATACCTTTCCTAATTTCTAATTTTCTGTATTTTAAAAATTTTCATACAGGTTGTCCAGCTATTATCTTTTCCTTAAAAAATTATTTCAACTAATTAACCCTTGGATTTACTTGGCTGAACTCTCCTGAGTCGCTTGGAAGAATCATTAAATGTTATTAAATAAATCCTGGCTCCTATTTAGTCCGTAGCCTGCTACACAGAGTTGTACAGGTAAGATGCAGAGCAATTATAAATCAATGCCTGAAATTTAGAGCATTTATGTATGTTTAGAGACAATTCTCCATGGGTCTCCCTCACTTCTGTATATACTGTGAGCAGAGGCATGGGTGGCCTTTTTCCTGGACTATCTTTTCAAGGATGTTTCAGAGGAAATCGCCTTGGAAGATAGAGATAATGTCTCCCTCTGGAGCAAAGGGCAGATGTTTTTACTGCCTAGCTTAAAAAAGGTAATATCTCGCTTGGGCACAAAGGTCAGGCAGATTTGCCTGCAGTCTATTTTAAAAGATTTGGGTTCTTGCTGAGGATTCCTCAGATTCCTTAGCTGTGATACAAATCCACTGTGTGCACAGCATCTACCTGGCCTACTCCACATCATCCCCCTAGGGCTTCGGGTGAAAGAAGAACTGATACAAACATGATACAAAGTCTTTTGTCTCTGTCTCATGGGTTTTGTGTAGGCAAAGTTAGTTTGAAATTAGATAAATAAAATCTCACACCCTTCATAGTTCTTGATGCTGATTTTTTATTCTATACTTATAATGAAATGCCTTTTTCTTTCTTTCTTATGTCTTAAGACATGTGGCATTATCTCTTCTATTTTGTGGTCTGAGAATCACTTATTATGCTGCAGCTCCAGTTGTTTGTAAGATTATGACCTTCTCTTTTAGTTATGCCCATGGGCTCCCAAAGTGAAGTTCATGTATCCCTCATGGCCTTTATTTGACTGCAGACCATCTCACCTGTTCTCAAGATTAGGTGAAAAATTCATCTCAGTTTTAGCTATATTGAAGTATGAAAACATATTTCTTTGAGTTGCTCAGAAATCTCTAAAATTAATTTTGAGGTGTCCATGTATCCAATATTTTAAATCAGGCAATCTCAAACATAATTTCATATTTTTATTAACATCTGTACGACCATTCTGAGTGATATAATAGAAGGAATTTCTTTTATTTACAGATTCTTATCATTTTTTGCTTATACTCACTTCTATATGTATTTTCATTAATCCCTATTTCTACTTTCTTTTGAACTATTTTGTTATTTTGTTTATTGCATATCTTCATTCCTTCTTATTTTAATGATAGTATTTCATGGTGTAAATTTGCTTTTAATTTCAGCTTTGGCCAGGTTCCATGGGTTTTAATATTCAGTGTTGTCATTATCATTCCCTATGCATTTGATAAATTCAGTTTCGATGTGTTTAATCACCCACAGTTTATCTGGAAGAGTATTTAATTTCCCAGGGTTTCATCAATATCAAGAGCAAAATGGTATTCACTGGCTTCCTGTGATGCAAGATGAAAACATTACCATACTTTACCTTCTCACCCACATCCTGGTTTTATTTTCATATAATCTAAGTTTTTAGTTCCAGTTTTTAAAATTCTCACAGTATCACATATTTTATTTTCAAAATTAAAGTTATCACTTTTGCAGCCACATGTATAACAATTATTTAAACTTTTCAAATTGGATTCAATGCACACCTTTAGTCAGTTATATACAACTTTCCTAGTCTTTAAATCTATTATTTTAGCATTTTTTAGCCAAACAGAGCTGAGTTTAAATCTTGACTCAATGGTCATTAACTTTCTATGTTTTCTTGTATAAGTAACAGGCAATCTCCTAAAGAGGACTGTGGTCTTGGCACTGTCTTTTCATAGTGGTTGATGGTACCAGTGTGGCCTGGGAGAGGCTGCTCAGCGCTCATCCATGGCCTCTTCAACAACAGACCTGCGGTTTCAAGGAAAAGCCCATCATAATCTTCCTGTTGTGTGTAAATGCCCATGAACCTGGGCATACCTGCTTAGTTTCCCTCAAGTATCCTCAACACAACTGCCAAAGGAAACTCCTTTTGCCCTATAGCTCACCTTCACTTCCAATCCTTAGCTCTCCAAAACAGATGGTGTTTTTGGGGTCCCTGACCTCGTCTACTTGGGATCCCACAAGGCCACCTCTGTGGCATGGGGAAATGAGTTGCTGTAAGCCTCCAAGCATCTTTTCCCAGTATGATTTTCTTGCTGTTGTTTCTATCAAAAAATCTTGAGAATTCCTTAATGAGGATGATATCTTTCCCATGTCTTTTTTTTTTTTTTTCAACAGATACCTCACACTCCCCATTTTTACACACTCTTGGTCATCTCCTTTATTATTAGAAGAGCAGTCATATGTTTGTATACACAAGCATTCTACCCAGACATCTAGGTAGCTTTTATTTTTCCTTGTCTTGTATCCTGTTGCAATTGAGAATAAAGTTCTTATACATGCACCCCTATGTTCATAGCAGCACTCTTCACAACAGCCAAGACATGGAAACAGCCTAAATGTCCATCGACAGATGAATGGATAAAGATGTGGTACATATATACAGTGGAATACTTCTCAGCCATAGAAAAGAATGAAATCATGCCATTTGCAGCAACATGGATGGACCTGGAGATTATCATACTAAGCGAAGTCAATCAGAAAGAGAAAGACAAATACCATATGATATCACTTATATGTGGAATCTAAACTATGACACAAATGAACCTATCTCTGAAACAGAAACAGACTCACAGACATAGAGAACAGACTTGTGGTTGCCAAGGTGGGGAGAATGGGTTGGAGTTTGGGGTTGGCAGATGCAAAATATTATACAGAGAATGGATAAATGAAAAAGTCCTACTGTATAGCACAGGGAACTATATTCAACATCCAGTGATAAACCATAATGGAAAAGAATATGAAAAAGTGATATATATATTAAGTGATTATATATAACTGAATCACTTTGCTGTACAGCAGAAATGAATGGAACACTATAAATCAATTATACTTCAATAAAAAAATTAAAAAAAAGAGTAAACTTCTTATGACAAAAAAGGGCAATATACATATTTTCTAGGTGATAATAGTTGTCTCCATTAGGAACCGAACACAGTGCAAAGAATTTTGTACACATCATCTGGGGGACCCAAAACCACCTGTGAGTACATATATCTGTTGTTCATATTTAACAGATGGGACAACTGAAGACCTGGGAGACTATGGCATTAGCCAAAGCCACACGTATGCTAACTGGGAGATGCAGGTTTGAGGCAATAAGTGGCAAGGGAGAAACAAGTGGAAACAATAGCGCCATAGAGATTTAGAATGAAGGAGCTCGCTGTGCAGTAGAGTGATTTAAGGAAAGAATGGGGGCCTAAAATTGCCTCAGTAAGTGTTACGTGGGAATTCCCTAGCGGTCCAGTAGTTAGGACTCCTCGCTTTCACTGCCAAGGGCCCGGGTTCAATCACTGGTCGGGGAACTAAGATCCCACAAGCCTCACAGTGCGGCCAAAAAAAAAAAAAACGGGTTATGTCTGGAATCAAAACACGAGAAGTGTTTGGGGCTGTTAATCAGAAAGAAGGGATAGGAATCTGCTAATACCTAACTTCTCAATAAAGAACAGATGAAAAACAGATGAGACTCTGGCTAAAGAGGGACCTGGGCTCAGAGAGGTGAACTGTCTTCTGTGATCATGGGGCTTCTTTGAAGTTGCTGGAGCTGCAGCTGATGCAATTTAATCATGGTTAGAGGAGACCAAAGGTACAGGATGAACTAGCCATTAAAGACAAAAGTAGGAAAGATGTTTAAGAAGCCTTTGTGTTGAAGCGAGTCTGAACCAAGAGAGAGGCTGGAAGAGATGCAGAGACATTATCAGGAGTCATTGTGGAGTGACTGATGATGGGGCCCTGGAGAAAGGAGGAATCCAAGATTGACTCCATGGAATACAAGAAATGATAGAGAAATGAAATAATCCAGTCCTCTGCCCTCACTTTATAATAGCATAAACTGTAGCTGAGAAGGGAAATATATAGAATCTTCCAGTCTGTTATTAGGGGAGCCTCCTCACTACCAGCCATATTTTCACTCTATATTGTACACAGCAGGCTTCTGGGTTTAGGGAAATCATGCAATGTTCATCCAAAGTTGTAAACTCTGTCTGAAGTAAAACACTAGACTAGATGTTATTTTATCACAGTATCCACAGATTTTTCTCTCCGCTATTTAGCAGACTTCCCTGGGACTAATTAGGACTCTTCTCTGCACGGAATACCATAAATGTATTTTCTCAGTGGAAAAAATAAGAGATCCAGAGTGGTGGAGGGAAAATCTTGCTTTGGAAGCATCTCTGCTTAAGAGTGCATAGGAAATAAATTACATTTCCCAGGGGGAAAAAAAAGGCATAGAGACCTTCGGTCCCAATCAATGACCAATCTAGTTTTTATAAGATCCTGAATGTGGTCAAAAGAAGAATATAAAATTAAAACAATTCCCTTTTTTCCACATCTTTCACAGGCAACTTCAGCATTCTTTGGTATTCCTCACTATATCTTAATTATTATGACAGTTCTTACTGCAATGCCTCAAATTTTCTACTTTTTCCTAGGTATTAGACTATCTATAGTTTAATTTATATCATCTGAATATTGCCAGAGCAATCCTTTACAAAGCTTATAGGAATGTTTCTGAAAAATATACAGATTAAAAGTGCATTTAATTGGGATATAAGATTAAGAAAATGAAAGTAGGCATTTTGAGCCGCTTGGCTGGGAGCTAAAAGCAGGCAAGTTGTCTTCTTAGGAGTGTTGTGCTTATGACGAGTTAAGTGGAAAATACCCACATTGTTTCGTTTGATTTCTCAGATACAAAGGAATAGAGCTGTGCCCTCCCGTACACCTGCCTTGGTGATGAAGGTCAGTTAAAGTTGTGTGATACGTGGTGTTCTAGAGATTTCTAAGCACACAGCAGTGGGAGATGAAAGATTCCACACCCCCACTCCACACACATACTCATTAAAATCAACGAGTATTTTTGGAACCCTCATGACCTGGAAAACATTTGGTGAAGAAGTGCCGTGGAGGATACTAAGGTATACAAGACGAGGTGTCTACCTGTCCTAAAGGAATTTGTGAGATAGTTCCAGCAATTCATTGGAAAGGCTATGAGGGAGAAAGATGTGTTTCCAGATTCTGAAATAAGTAATGGGCAAAGAAAGTAAGGGGTGAATGATGGTGTGTCTTTGTGAGATTAGGCAACTTTTTTTTTAATTAATTATTTTTGGCTGTGTTGGGTCTTCATTGCTGCGCGCGGGCTTTCTCTAGTTGTGGGGAACGGGGGCTACTCTTCGTTGCGGTGCGTGGGCTTCTCATTGCGGTGGTGGCTCCTCTTGTTGCAAAGCATGGGGTCTAGGGTGCGTGGGCTTCAGTAGTAGTTACACGCGGACTCAGTAGCTGTGGCACACAGGCTTAGCTGCTCAGCGGCATGTGGGATCCTCCCGGACCAGGGCTCAAACCCGGGTCCCCTGCATTGGCAGGTGGATTCTTAACCACTGCACCACCAGGGAAGTCCTAGGCAACTTTGAAATTGCTGCTTTTACTTTAAACCATACTCATTTTTGTAAGACACTTAAAAGTGAATATTACTCAGCCATAAAAAGAAACGAAATTGAGTTATTTGTAGTGAGGTGGATGGACCTAGAGTCTGTCATACAGAGTGAAGTAAGTCAGAAAGAGAAAAACAAATACTGTATGCTAACACATATATATGGAATATATATAAAAAAAAAATGGTCATGAAGAACCTAGGGGCAAGACGGGAATAAAGACACCGACCTACTAGAGAACGGACTTCAGGATATGGGGAGGGGGAAGGGTAAGCTGTGACAAAGTAAGAGAGTGGCATGGACATATATACACTACCAAACGTAAAATAGATAGCTAGTTGGAAGCAGCCGCATAGCACAGGAAGATCAGCTCGGTGCTTTGTGACCACCTGGGGGGGGGGGATAGGGAGGGTGGGAGGGAGAGAGACACAAGAGGGAAGAGATATGGGGACATATGTATATGTATAACTGATTCACTTTGTTATAAAGCAGAAACTAACACACCATTGTAAAGCAATTATACTCCAATAAAGATGTTAAAAAAAAAAAAAGTGAATACGGAGAAAAATATTTTACAGTCAGATACTTAATGCCTTCCCAGTGTTAAAATGAAACTATTTCTATGATGTTTCATTAGCCTGCTTCATAAGAATTAAAGACTAGGGTCTTTCTTATTAAACTTGGCTGTTTTATTAAGTGAGACTCTGGAATAGCTAAGGCAGTCCTAAGCAAAATCATGCAAAGATGCATGTAAACTAGGTGATCCTATGAACAGATGTTTTTAAAACTGGATTTCTCTTCACTATCATATTTTACTTGATTTTTCATGGTTAATTCTTTCTCACACGCTCTCTGTCTTGTGCACACACACACACACACGCACAGCAAAAAGGGTTTGTGGTCTGTTACCTTAGCCATTTGAAGAAAGATGGGAATGGGTGGTCTTGTTGGAAAAAGAAAGTGCTGACACCCTCAAATACAAGAAAACAAAATATCTAAGTGGTGAAAATGTGGCAGGCAGGGTGCAAAGATTCTTGGAACTTTTTTTGCAAGGCTTTGAGCAGCTATCTCTATATTCACAATGATGTTTCTGTCTTGTCAGCGTTTTTCCTTTATTTGTGTTGGACTTTATGACATATCTAAGAATAATAAATAATTTATAAGATGCAATAATGGCCTGGTACATTTCTGGCAGATTTAAAAAAAAATTCTTTTCCAGTAACTCATTTGATAAACTCTTGAGTTCTTTTCTCTAGAACATTTCACACAACAATGCTTTGTTTTAAGGGTTGTCTATCAATGAGTGGCAAAGCGTTCATTATGCATTCAAGCCTCCTTTTTTTGTCAATCCCTTTCTTGCCTCCTTTTATTTTTCCTGTTTAAGTGGCATTTTTCTGGGAGTAATCTGATTCTTTGGGATGTAAAATGAAATGATACTAGAAAAAAATATTAACTCTTTAGACTCACAAGGACAATTACAGTCTTTTATAGTAATCGTCACATTTCAAAATGCAATTCCATTGAATACATGTTCTTTATCATTTGCCTACTCATCCCTGCCCAGATGCATGAACATGCACACCTAGTGGCTGGGCTGCTCTGCAAAGAAAAAGGAAAACTAAACAGCATTTTCCACATATATTCCTAAGAAATAAGAATGTCTTCTTGTTCTATCAGAGACTTCCTGAATATATATACTTAAGTGGCTGCCCTCGCCATTATCCAAAATTAATGCAGTGTGTGAAGTCTCTCTTCAATTCACTTTTGTAAACCTTATGGATAATCCCAAAGTAGGCAGCAGGGGATCAGAGAGGGTTCTCTATTCTTGATTATTTCCTGCCCTGCCAAGCAGGTAGCTCAGCCTCCTGCTCTGGTGATTAAAATTGTGCTCACATCATACTGTCAGCACATCTAGTGCCAGGGAATGTGTTTCTAGTAGTAGAATTCTAGGTACACTATGTGATACACATTTCCTGTTCCTTCCTGGACCTCTTTGTAAACAAGGATTTAATTTGCAAACTGACAAACTGTTGTTTGGCTGTGGACCCATGATTTTACATATCCGAAGTAACCAGTGTTTATTGTGAATGAGAAAGTCCAGGCAAAAGATGAATGAAGACAGAAAGGAATGGCAGGGCTTATTAAGTGATGCAACTATACTTAAAGATGGGCATGAATCACAGTGATACTAGGGGCCTGGGAAATTAACAGATTCACATCTGAGGACAAAATAATGCAGGAAGAACAGTGAACAGGTGGCTAGCTCTCTTTTAAACACTTACTTGGAGTTTTTCAGAGATCAGTACGTCATCTAGTCAAAGAAAATACTTACTAGTTTCACTCCAGGCATGCAAGCATAGAGCAAAAATTCTACACCTCGCTGGAAGGATGAAAATTTCTTTTTCTCACATTTAACCATGCACTCTCTCATGGACACATGTGAACCCAGTAACTGATCTTGAAGTTAGAAGTTTTGACCTGTATTCTAGTTTCTCAATTCAAAGATGCTACTCGTTCTAAGATGTGATATTGATTAATAACTGCTTCCCCCCCAACACAATCAACAGTGACAATATTAAATGTACATATCAAAAGTAAGAAGTATTCTGACTTCAGAAACATTATAATTAAAAAGTATGCGTCTAAGACTCAAGAATTGGTTGTTAGTATCCAGATACAGAATTTTAACTTGAATGCCCTTGTATTAATGACATGGACCTTATTCACTCATGTAGGCATGCATGCATACACTGGGACCTTTCTATAGGTAAATCATGCTCTAAATGTTGGGAGCGTTTCAAAAATAAATTAAACTTGATCCCCTTTCCTCAAATACCTTATGGTTTAGAAGAGGACAAAATATATTCTGTTCAGTTCCAAAGTGGAGATGATAAGTACCCCAGTGTGGTTGAGAAAAAAAAAATGCTTGAGAAATAAATACCATGTTTTGGGTATTTATCTCAGGAAATCATTGCTTCTAGTTTGGCTGGGGAGGGGAGGGGACTGGATAAGGAAAGTCTTCCTGGAGAAAGTGGCGTTTTTTCCCTACCTCTTGAATGATGAGTAGGAGTTTTACACAACTTTTTCAAATAATCTTTAAAAATTAATTCAAATCATCTTTAAAAATTAATGGTTCAAATCATCTTTAAAAATTAATTTTATCAAATCACGGTGCATTACATGTATCAGCTTGAACTTTCACACAATTTATCACCGACATTGTTCATAGTTTACACTTGTGCTGTTGGCACTGGGCTTCATTTTTATTATGCTATCATATCATTAGACTAGCTTTGAACCAGCGTTCTTTAAACTCAAATTTACTGAGCACCGGGGTGTGCTAATGCAATGCTCTGGGTAACTGCTATGTGACAAAATCCATGATATGACTCCTGTTCTTGAAAAGACTCAACTTTGATTAGGAATTGTGATTGTGAATTAAAAACATAACTAATGATACAAGATAACGTGTACTAATAAGAACTAGGAGAATTGGGGGAAATAGTAAATGCCTCAGGAAGGGAAAGGAGAGAAAAGTTTGTGTTTTCTGGGAAACAATGTCTCATAGACTATATCTTATAAAAAAAGGAAAGAGTGAAAAGGTAAAGAAGAATCAGAACCTCCTAGAAGGACACAGGGTATAAGCCAAAGCACAAAGGAGGGGATTTTCAGTGTCTGGGGATGTCAGCTGATCAGCTGGGTTCAAGATATGTTTATGTTGAGACATTTATAATGAGAGAATTAAATAAAGTTCAGCAATTAGTATTGAGTACTTGCTTTTTGTCAGGAACCTGACAGACATAGAAATTTATGACAGACATAAAAACCTGACAGACATAAAAATCTCTAGGCCCTGAGACATAAAAATTACTAATATACTATTTTGTTCTTTAACCAATCTATTGGGAATGACTGCCCAGTCAATAGATAATATCGATATCTCAGGTATTGATATTATCTTAGGTAATATCAATATCTGAGGTACCCCACTGACAAAGAGGACCTATTGAGGGTCTTGGGTTGGGGAAGATATTTGCAAAGTAGTATTATTGAGAGCAGAGAAGTGAATGCCAGATGTTAGGAAACAGCTATGAAACTCATGCAAAATCCATTTGCAATGTTTATTTCTTTTCCTATCCACTAGATATGAATATTAATATATGAGTAAGATATTCCATATATAGAATTCTAACTAAATACTACCTTTAAGCTAAACAGCAAGCTTAATGGTCTGTTTTCAGTAGATAACTATTATTTATAAACCGACCTGGGTAAAGCTGCCTCTTGGGGGATACATTTTCCATATTTTTGGCTGACATTTCTAGATCCTTGAGCAGATATTATTAGCTTGGTGATTTTAATCTCTGCCTTTTAAAAATGAAGGTCTTTGGCTCAGAATTTCTTCAGTTGATTTATACCGTCCTTATCCTTTTCATCATGCTGCTATCTCCCCAGTGATATTAAAGAGTGATTATTGGGCTTGATCAACACCACAGGCTCCCTTTTGATTTAACAGTTGAAGATATACATGTTTTAGTGATCAGTTTAAAATTCCTTGTAAACTGTATTTGTATGCTGAGCTCTTGAAACAGAATAAGCAACTTCTTAACCTTGAAAAGAGATTGATACCACTGTGTTTTCTGTCATTTTAGTCAATATTAATTCTAATGTTTATTGGCTCAACTAAAATTCATTTAGGGTCTAAAAGGAGGCTCTGGAAATGGCAGTATCAGTTCTTTTCTGTCTTCTTTTCTGTGTTACATACTCCTAGTTTACAAATAAACTGACATTTATATTAATCAGCTCTCTAGAGCAAACACAGCTGAAGAAGGGCTAATATATCATCCCAAAATTGCTACCTAAGTTCTAACTCCAAAATCCTTATTGCTGCTGATAATAAATGGCTTAAAGAAAAGAGGAAATTTGAGGTTTTCAGTGGTCTGATAACTGTAGGAAAGAAAATGTTCTGCATTTTGAAATACATTCTGAAATAAATTTTTAAATGGCTTTGATGAACCAATAAAGATTAGGCATTATAAAATGCATATTTACTATTTTTCCCAGGAGGTTATTTTAGATGAATACAACATTAATAAGTCTCAGTTTTGCTCCTGGAATGGCTCCAGAACTCATTGCCCAAGTCTAAAAATGAAAGCAACTGTATAGCAATGACCAAAATACTTACTGCCAGAATCAGGATGATATCCATAGACTTACATAGGCTTCTTAAAAAATAGCCTTAAGTTTCAATAGTTTTTCACAAGGTGAAATATCATATTCAAAGGATAAAAAACTTCCTGACAGGGTCTGAGAAATGTAAGCTTATACCTACAGATCATAATGAAGGTAAGACATGAAGTAGACTGGTCTTCAATCGTTTACAGCACTGAGACCTGGGACTGTCTAATGATTTTAAAGCAAGATGCTTAAAGCTGTCCCTCAGCCTCTGAAACATCACCATAATTAAATTTCGAGGCTGTACTCCACAGATCACTGGAACAGATATTAGAGTTGGAAAGGTCTCATTGATATGAATGGCATAAGTCATCTAGATGCCCACTAAGAGATGCCACTTTAAATATCACCCTTTGATTAACTCTGAAAGAAATATATCTACTAGGAGGCAGTGAAGGGCCACCTGAAGGTCTGCTGAGAAGTAGGTGGTGCTTTTGATGAAAAGATTATAAACAGTAAATCTCAAGACAGGGCAGCAGAGCAAAACACGAAGAGATGGTGTTGTGTATATGTAAATACAAGGTCTGGGGAGAAAACAAGAAAAAAATAATATGCACCAAACTTTAGGAATGCACTGCCATTTCCACCAAGGTTTCCTGAGCCTTTCTTCAGATGCTATCAGGAGAGACTACTGCTTTATAAAGTGCCACCTAATTCAAAAGACCACTTCCTGCTAAAGCTAAAGTTTCAATCTAGCTTCACCTGAACCTGCTTCATTTCATTCTAAGCAGAGGGAAACAGGATCATTGTGAAGACAACACACAGATTAGTGACAGAGTCTTTATTTGAGCTTCAGCAGCACCATTTTTTTTCAACTTTTTGAGCTTGAGCAATTTCTCTAACCTACATGAGCTTCATTTTATATTTGTGAGAAAGGCATAATATTCATACTCCTCTTGTGCATCGAGTAAGAATAGGACTTTGAAAATGACAGCGTTATGCTGTTTGAGAATTGTTACTATTAAGAATCAGTTTGTACATAAAGCACTTCATTTTTATTGAGAATCTATTAACTATAGATATTAGAAATATCAATGAGAATAATTAACAAATAACTTGATCTCCAACTTTGACAAACGTTCCTAAAGACAGTGTATTTACTCATTTTCCATTGGGTGGATACCTCAAGGTTTGCGACTTTGGGAGTCTCTCTGGAACCCAGGGACCCTGTGTCTGAAATTTGCAGCATTTGCCACCAGATGGCGCTGTGTAGCAAGTAAACACCTCGTGCCTCTGACTCTAGTAGGGGATTGCCTGTGCTCCTTTCAGCACAGGGAAAAATAATTTATGGAAAAATACTCCTGATGGTTATTTGCAAACTGTGCACAATAATTTTAAAGCAATAGAAGTAGAATACTATTGAAAATAACATGTAAACAACCAATATCTAATGCTGTATGTGTGTCTTCTGTGTCTTACCCATAGTTCTGAGATTTTAAGGGAGTGAATGCTTCTGTGGCTAGCTCAGTACCCAGGTTCTCAAGGGTGTCTACCTTGAGTAAAAGTGATTATCTACATTCAAGATAGTCTTGAGTGAATATAATGGAGATATGAACTATGTAGAGTTTGTTGAGTTTTGTTGCTGTTGTTTTTATCTTAGAGGTGCGAATATTTCCCCCCATGCCATCTTGTCCTGCTTTAAGCCTCGCTCTTTACAGTGCTACTCCAAAGCCTTCAATAATACTATATCTGCTCTGAATTCTCTTAAAGTGGCAACAAATGTGTTACCAACAGGAAGTGGACAGCATTTAAAAAAAATAACAACAGCTGCCCCTAACTCTTTTCTACCTCTCCCCTCAAAATTTTGACCCCCTCACATCTTTTCTTATTTTCCAGATCTGTCTGGTTTTTTTTTTTTTTTTTTTTTTTTTTGTCTCTCATATTATGCCTTGTTTCTTAGGTAAATCTTAGGTTTCTTCTGGTTCTCCTTTCCTAGCTAAACTCCATCAGCAGCATTGCAGAACCTAAGAGGTGAGTGGTGCAACCTTGGATTCTTCTAAGAATGGTATATTTTTGTCCCTAATGAACAGTCTAAGTAGTTACAGGTAACAAGTAATTACAAAAATCCAAGTGGTTGAATTTTATGGTTAAGAAAGATCAAGCAAGTCTTGAAGTCATCTGGAAGTGCATTTTCCCCACACTGACAAATCTCACCAATCCTTAAAATGATGAGTAACCAGCTCTTTCTGGACCACCTAAGCTGCAGCGATCACCCCTCTTCTGGACTCTATTACAGTCCTCTATGATATGTTGCTCTACATGGCTCAATATCCTTTAATAAACATATGTTTCAGAAAAGCTAGTTCCATTTATCAAGTACTAAAATATAGAGTTTATAATTACATAATAAGGTCATCGGGGCAGTGGTTCAGCAACTCACTTGGAAAACTCTTTCATGAACCCTATTTCTCCTTCTACTGGCTCCACATCAGATGTGATGGCTTGAGCTACCATCTTGGATTATAAGGCAGCTGCTTCTAGCAGGGAAACCGAATAGCAAGAACCTGGGTTGCTGACACACTGTGGAGAGTCATATCAGCCTTTAACTCTTTGCCTAGATTTTACAAGAGAGAAATAAACTTCAATCTGGTTGTACTGGGTTGAATTATGACCCCCCAAAAGATAGGTCCACATCCTTATCCCTGGAACCTGTGAATGTAACCTTATTTGGAGAAAGAGTCTTTGCAAATATAATTAGAGATGAGATCATCTCAAATGGTCCAGGTGGGCCCTAAATTCAACTATAAGTGTTCTCATTGCAAACACACAGAGGAGAGATACACAGACCATGGAAGAGAAGGCTCAGAGACATGGAAGAGAAGGGGAGGTGAAGACAGGCAGAAATTGGAATGATCTAGCTGCATGCAAGGAATGCTGGAGGCCACCACAAGTTGGAAGAGGTAGGAAAGGAATCTCTGTTAGAACCTCTAGAAAGAGCATGGCTCTGCTAACACCTAGATTTTGGACCTCTGGCCTTCAGAACTGTGAGAGAATAAAATTCCATTGTTTACAGTCATGAAGTTTGTGACAATGTTGTACAGCAGTACTAGGAAACACATACCCTTGTTTAAGCTGCTATGTTTTGAGTTTTCTCTCACTCATAAAGTAACCTAATCCTAAACAACATTGTCCCAAACTGCATTATAAACATCTTGAAATCAAAGATTATAGCTTATTTATCTCTCATATGGACTAGAAGAGAAAGTGTGTGTGCATGTGTTATTATTAGTGGCACTATATTTGCATTTCTACCAATTCATAAGGGAATTGGTATATAGCAGAGACTGCTGGCTTCAAATAAACCTTGGAAGAATTTCAGGAAGAGGTATTATTAATGATCATTATTACTGCCTAGCAAAACACGTAAGTTTAGCAAAAGATGGGTGAAAGTAAAGTAAAACCTAGAGTGATGAATCAAAGTTTTGGATATGCTAATATTTTGATGTCTATTACAAGGTTTGGTTTACACTGTGAATGGAATAGATATTTCTCTCCCACTCACTAATACTAAATAAAGATCCAGCAGGTTGTCTCCTGTGCTTATGTTTTACCTGCTTCCTGAGTTAATTTGTTTTCTTCCAGTTTTAGCATCTTGAATACTTCCTCAGTTTTCTATCATGCTCGTTTGTGTTTATTTCGCTTGAATGCTAACACACATGCATATATATATATATATATATATATATATATATATATATATATATATTTGTTTTCATTATAGTACTTAATCAGATATAGAAATAATTAGAGCAACTTGATTGTTTTCAGAATGGAGCATTAGAGGGTTCTGCTGATTTACTGATGTTTATGAAGATCACATTAACTAGAAGGAACTTTAGAAGATCTGTCTTGGATTCAAACCTTATTATGCTATTGAAGAGCTATGTGTTCCTAGGAAAGTAAATTCGCGAGTCAGGGTCTCACTTTCTATATACGTAAGGGGGGAAAAAGTACATATACCCACACCCACACAAATACACACTCATACACACAAAATGCACAACCGCATATGAAAGTATATACTGTATGTATTTTCTACGAACCAGCTACTTTTCATAAATTATATTATTACATTCTTCACTCTCAGTTCTAAAAGGTAGGTATTCATATACACTATCTCCAGAGCAAACACAGAGCTTTGTTTAAATCATTTGTCCATGGTTGACACCAATAAGTGTTAGAAAAAAGATTCAATCCCAGGTCCAACTAACTCCAAAGCATGACATTGCAAATTTATTCTTAAAATTTCCTCTTGGAAAAACTTTCTTGATCTACCATTTTGTATAAAGATAAGCTATGACAAACTTAATATTACTAGATAATTATTGGCTTTTCTGCTCTAAATTTGTTCTTTATCACTATCCCTGTTTCACATTTTACCAACTTAACTGTCTCTAAAAATTCTTGGGGTTTATCCTATTACTACTTATCCCTCATTAAAAAATGTAGAATACAAAATTTAATGAATGTTACCTAAAGCTTGGGATTTTAAACATGGACAAAAATTAGCTTACATTGGTATTTTCTAATATATTTTACTTTTAAGACCATCTGGGCATTTAAAATCTATCAAAAATATAATAGTGATTTAATAACTTCCGTCTAAGTTTACCCTTCATGATGACGGGATAAAACTTGGGGCCCATTATTTTCTGAAAGTGGATCAGTCTTGAAGTGCTAGAGATTTTATTTCAATGAAAAGTGTTGCTTAATTCAAGCTCCACCCATCATTCCCCAAATTGTCTACATCTAGGAACAGTTAGGTGGCTAGAAACTTCCATGAAATTAGACTTACTTTTTCTAGGAATGGAGAAGAAGTCCTGTGGTGGACAAAAAGTTATGGCAAGTATTTCGGATGTCCCTTTCCCTTGGGAACATCTCTTTTGAGCACTTCAGAAAATGCACATTATCAAATGCCAGCTATTTGAAGGGCATCCATTTCCCTTTTGATGGTATTGGATGTAACAAATACGATGCTATTGAAAATCTACATTAATATTTAAACTGTCAAGAGATCAAAGAGTTCAGCTGTCAGGCCAATAATGGACATACAGTGTACAAACGTTTGAATCAATTTACATTAAAAAAAATAATTTCTTGTGCCAGTCTAGATGAATAGAAAAAGTACACTGGACAACACTCAAACACTTTACATAAATAAAACATTGAAAGGGTTAAACTGATGAAAAAGTAGAAACGAAATTAATAACAAATAAGAGGAATTCACCCAATGCGCAGCTATTTCTACACAGCCCAAGGTGGTTTATTGGAAGGGCCAATAGTTGTCTGGATAACACGGAGCTCTCTTTGCCCTAGTGCCAAGCCAGTCCTAAGGAGGGCTCTTCAGGGGGTGCATTCATTCCTGAAGGCATTAGGAACTCATTTCATACACTAAAATGGACTCATTATTTTCTAAATGCAATGCTACAGCCCACCTAAAAAGTCTTTCATACCGAATCCCACAGTTTAAACTAATTAAATTCTGCATTATTTAGTTGAATGCACATCATTAAAGTCTTTTTTCTTCCTTGGGGGTGTGCTGAATTCAAATAAAAACAATGCCTTGTATTTGTAAAGAACTTAACTTGTAGAGCATTTTCCCCTTTATTCTGTCGCTTGATCCTTAAAACAAGTATATGAAGTTGCCTGCATGGATGACAGCTCCACCGCAAACTGAGACAAATGCAAGGGCACATCTGTCTTCTTCCCCATCATTGGTGGAGGGCCAGGAGCGATACTGCAGTCAACACCCAACTCTCACTGTGTGCCGGGCACCACTGCAACCATTTGTAAGAATCCAGTCCTTTAATGCTCAGAGCCATCCTAAGAGGCGGATCCTATTGTTTTCCTCATTTTATAGATGAAAGTAAGGGGAAAAGGCGCTGAGTACCTTGCCGGATATCATGCATGGGAAGTTGTGACCCATGACGTTTTACCACGGTAGGAGTGTTCCCCGTGGTGGGACACGAACCTAGCCTGCATTTGTGAAGCAACGCAAGGAGGTGGTGAACAGGCACAGTATTAATACCCGCAGTTTAGAGATCAGAGCACCAAGGCTCAGAGTGTAATTTCCACAGTCACACAGCTGGGAGCTAAACCAGGTCGCCTGATTCTACCCGATATTTTTCTGCTGTATCTTTTCTGCCTTTCTCTCCTTGCTCATTTATGAGCCACCTTTTTTATTGTTTTGTTTTGTTTCTGGTGCTTTCACTTTCTAGTCCTATTCAGCTCATTATGGCCCAGACCCGATACACTGGGTTGTTATTCTATGTGGCTAATGCTGACCTCCTCAGACACCAGAGTGGCTCACAGACCCCTCAGCACAGAACAGCATTCTTCATTCTTTCCAAGTACATTAGAATAGATCCAATGCTAGGATCTCAAAGCCTCTCTCATTTGACACTGTACCTTTAGCTCAATTTGATGTTGCCTGGGAACAAGAAATTATCACTTCCTAAAAATAAATTGAAATTTAAAAAAATGCTTAGGAAACTGTTTGTTAATATTTCCATTCAAGGGCTTCCCTGGTGGCGCAGTGGTTGAGAATCTGCCTGCTAATGCAGGAGACACGGGTTCGAGCCCTGGTCTGGGAAGATCCCACATGCCACGGAGCAGCTGGGCCCGTGAGCCACAGCTGCTGAGCCTGCGCGTCTGGAGCCTGTGCCCCGCAACGGGAGGGGCCGCGATAGTGAAAGGCCCGCGCACCGCGATGAAGAGCGGTCCCCGCACCGCGATGAAGAGTGGCCCCCACTTGCCGCAACTAGAGAAAGCCCTCGCACGAACCGAAGACCCAGCACAGCCAAAAAATAAATAAATAAATAAAATAATAATGATAAGTTTAAAAAAAAAAAAAACAATGCAAGTTACCGTATCATAATTATATGTTAAGAAAAATATTTAAAAAAAAAAAATATTTCCATTCAAAAGGGATTTTTAAAATTTCCAAATAAATTCAGCAATGAGAATGCCTACTGCACAGGATCCCTCACTGGGAGTTAGCAGACCATTTTCTAAGACAGTTTGAGTTTGGTTTGGGGGGAGGGTAGAAGCTCTTTCCCTATCTGTACATTTTCACAGTCATACAATGGAATTCTTTAGCCTACTTCTACTGAATAAATGGAGACCTTCACTCAGAATGATGTAGGTTACGTTATAACTATATTTGGAGGAAAGCTTTGATAGGACAAGTTTTCCCCAGCCAACAGAGAAGCAGACCAGCATCCTGGCCTCTGGCATCTTCTTCTCCCAAATGAGGGTCATGGTGCTTCTGTACACACATGCCCATTAGCAGAGATACACAGCACAGAGGAGAATTAGAATTTTGGCCTCAGAATGACTGTTGATAAAGACTTAGTAATTCTATCATTTGCCACAGGTCTGGCCTGAATGAAGAATGATGGTCTGTAGGGAGCAAGTTTCAATGTTTGAAGGGCAACGAGCACATTCAATGTTTTCTGTTTTTTCCTCTGCAGCAAAATGTGAACAGAGACCAACAGCGGCTGGTTTCAAAGTCCTAATTCTCAAAGGGAAGCAAAGACAAAATTCATTTTCCCCAATTATCAGCTTAGACTCCCAAGAAGACACTGAAGACCTGGCCTGGGGACATTTCGTGTTGTGGGGAAGATATCACAGAACAAGTCACAGGAACAGAGTGTGGTCCTCACAGATGGGAAGGGCCCCCGTCTCTCTCACTCTATGTCAGCCCCTGCTCCTCCTGTCAGAGGTGATGAAAACTTAACCAGAGTTGTTTCCGTGGAGTCTTGTGGACAAACTCTGGATTGGGGTGAGCAGATGCAGGGCGATGGGGAAGAGGACACAGTGAGCATAGAACCTCTTTGGAGGGGTTTTTGCTGTAAAGGGGAGCAAAGGAATGGACAAGAGTTAGCAGGGCCCTTGGGGGGAAGTGAGTTCTGTTTGTTTTATTTTGTAGTTTAGATTGGAGATAATGCAGCTTGTTTGTATGCTGGTAACATTAGCCTGGAAGAGATGAGACAGGTGAGAGAGAGAGATGAGAGAGAGACAGGTGATAAAAGAAGGAAGGAGCAGACGCCTTGAGAAGGTGTGAAGGAATGGAATCCAGTGCAGCTTGGAAAAGGTGGTGTTAGATGTGCTCAGGGACAGGAAGCAGGTGACCACTTTTAACCACAGGTGCGAAGGGGATGGGGACAGACTTACACATAGATGCACTGCTAACTGGTGCTTGGGCCTAGTTCCCCAGTCATGGAGCTAGTTCTTCCCATGAATTGCTTTGCTTCTGGCCACGCTAGGTCAACAACTCTCCCTGTTCTGCCTGGTCTTGGGACCCTCCTACCCTGGCGTCACCTCTGACACCAGGAGCAGGGGCTGGTCTCAGTGCAGGCTGGCAAAGAGTTTGAAAGAACAAGGAAGCCCTTCTTGACCAGGATGCTGAGACTGTTGCTGAGTCTCTCTTTTGTTCTGGAATATCTTTCCATAACAGAAAATGTCCTCAGGCTCTATTGTCAGTGTTTTCAGTGGTGTCCATGTTGCCAAATCCAATGGTCCACTCCCAGCCTCTCTTAGTCTCTCCCACAATATTTGACACAGTTGTTTACTTTCTCTACTTGGGCACACTTCTTCCCTTGGCCTTTGGAAGACAGCACCCACCTAATTTTTCTTCTATCCTACTGAATTCTTTTTCTTCTTGACTGGTTCCCTCTTCCTTCTGAATGCTGGAGGACTCAAACCTTGGTCCATTTCCTCTCATTGGTTTCCTTCCTTTCCTCTCTCTTCTGTTTCCCTGTGTATATATAGTCCCTTCAGCATCCATGCCCACAGCCTGGGTTGGTAATGACACTTGCATGGAAATGAGAGGTATAAAGAAAAGGGAGTTGTATTCATTTTCAGCATGTCACATTGGGTGATTCCAGGGCACAGGCCAACTGTGACATGGCCTCCGAAGATCCAGGCAGTTGAAGTAACATGGTTTCCCAACATACATATTGAACCAACATTGTAGAGGAAAGTTAGAACCCTAATTATTACCCACTGTGTCTCATTTACTGAGGGCAAGGCTGTCCACCCACATTTTGTTTGATGGACACCAAGTGTTTTACAAACTTAAGAGTAGCTTTTTGGAAACATACACTTTGATATATTTTCCTTCAGATCTTTTGTGTGACAGGATTCACATATTACTTAGAAATCCTGTGTTTCATCAGTGAATGTACACACAGTATGGCAAGGAGATAACATAGATACCCAGTTCTACTTTATTTTTTTTAAGTAAAGGTGGATTTATCATGCAATTTCTTATAAATTTTTGCAATGATTAAATAACACATTTATACTTAACTTAGAGTATAAAAAGAAAGATAAGGACCTAAGAAGTCTTATTATAAAGAATGCACAGATAGTGAGCTGATTTTAATTTTATTCATAATTTTCCAAACTGTGTACTCACACCTTCTTCAGGGACGCTAACTTGTCACAAAATAGGTTCATTTGAATTTCATTATCCATTACCTACCTTCTGAAACCTACATAAATTAGCTCTAAAATAGTCAAAGGGCTAGAAGTCATGAAGAAGAAGATAAAGAGACCACAGGATTGAATAATCCCTGAGTAGGGTTAAAGATGCTCTGTGACCTGAGACCAGTTTAGGGGAGGGGTAACTTCCCTGCACCTGACATACCCACACCAGTGGAATAACAAAGCATCCATTGAAGGGATGGGTAACATGGAGCAAAGCCAGTATTGTCTAAGCTCTGTGGTCTGGAGGTAAGGAAATGGGATGAGATGAACTATGGCCTTTCTTGGTGAGATTTCAAAAGAGTAAAAATACTTTGCATAAAAACCGTAGAGAGAGATAGCTTTGTGTGTTGGTAGAGCATGGATTTTAGACACAGACTGCTTAGTCTTACACACCAACCTTGCCACTCATCAGCTGTGTGACCTTGAGCCATTTAGTTAACCTCTCTGTGCCTCACTTTCCTTATCTGTAAAATGAGGATAAGAACAGCACCTACTCTATAGGGCTGTTATAAGGATTAAGGAATTAACAGAGGGTTTTTCAACACTGGTGCTATTGATATTTTTGGCCAGATTAACTCTTGGTTTGGGGAGAGTGGCTGTCCTGTGCATTACAGAATGTTTAGCATCATCTCTGACTTTTACCCACTAGATGAAGTAACGACACCCCATCTCAAATTGTGACAACCAAAATTATTTCCAGATGTTGCCCCTGGCTGAGAACCACTGAGTTACCATTTGTAAAATTCTTAGAGTAGTGCTCCGTATATAGTTAGTGCTATACAAATATTTGTCAAATAAAACTACTAATAAACTGCTAGCAGCATTGCAAAAGTAAATGATAAAAATAAGGCATAGGGAGGGGTTAGATATAAGCAACAGGCAGAAAAAAATAAGGTGTTTGTCTTCCTCAGTTCATGCATTCCACCCTTAACAAATGATAAAGACATAATTTATTTAGAAATAATGGCCTAGGGATCAATCTCTCAAACCTATGACCGCTGTTAGCATTGGGACTTCTCCTAAAGCCACCCACAGTCCTTGATTCCTTTATACCACACTCTTTCTCTTCCATCCAGGTGCCCACTTGCTGTATCATCCACCCTGCCTTGGTGAATGTCCCGTTATCTTCATGCAGCAACTCTGTAGAATCTCACCTTTTGAATAAGTTGCACTTCCTCTTATGTGTAAGGTCACTTTGTTCCACTCTGTGGAGGTAAATGCAGAATCCCCAAATCTAGTGTCTCAGGGGCAAAGAAGCTCATCAGAAATGGCAGAAGTTGGTCCAGCATGGACTGTGGTAAACTGAAAAGGCATGCCTGTCAGAAGGGACCACCATTGAGCTCCAGCAGCCCCCAGCATTGGCGACGTGGACCCTGAATCCAAGTCTTCTCCCTAGAACCTAGAGAACTTGTGGGACACAACTTGGTAGTGCATCAAGCAAGGAGCTGAGATTTTTCCAGCATTTTTTTCATTGAATTTTCAGAGAATTGTAGACTTGACACCAGCATGTTTTGAAACTTTGAAACATCTGTGTGGGGCATTTCGAATAAATGTGCAAAGATAATTCTACTACTATTTTCCATATGCCCATGTAGTCCTATATTCCTGATAAAATAACTAACTAAGGAGTAAGTGGCATTTAACTAATGCTTAAAACCTAGAACTCAGAGAAACCAGGGTATTGACATGCAGAGACATATTGCTTGCTTTGACACAACCGATTTTTTTAACCAATATTTTAACTTTGGGTTTTGGGGAAGGCATATTGATTTAGAAATTATGTTAAACTACAGTATAGCATTTTAAATAATAAAGGCATAGCCTGCCTAATAGTCTTTCACTAGAAGGAGCTCCATTAATTTTGAATAGATTGATAGTAACTAATTGTGCAGAACTGATTGTTAAATAAAGCCAAAATAAGCAATTCAATTACACTATGGCTGATTAGGCTTTGTCATTCATACAAGATCTCACAGTCAGTAACTCTGGCCAGGCCTTCTCCATTTGCCACCAAGCAATTCTGTAACCTTGTAATTGTCATGTTCCATGCATCTAAATCTCAAAGAGAGAATAAGATAAACTCTACCATTTTGACAATATTTATTGAGCATGTACTAGATACCAAACATTATACTATACACTTCATGTATATTGCCATGTTTAAATTTCACAACAACTTGTGAGATAGGCATTATAGCTTAATAACCTATAAGGGAAAAGAATCTGAAAAAAATAGATATATATGTATGTATAACTGAATCACTTTGCTGTATACCTGAAACTAACACAACCTTGTAAATCAACCATACTTCATTAAAAATAATTAATTAATTAATTTAAAAAATTTTTACAAGTGAGAAAATTCAAGCTCAAAGAGGTAGATTATCTTGCCCCATACTATCATCTGCTAAGTTGTGGGAATTATTTTTAGGTCAAAAATTTTCCTACTATGCAGAACTAAATTTCTTCTTAAAGTTAGAATAAACACAATGTTGGAATGTTAGTAAAAAAAAAAAAGAGGAAATATACTAGGTGTATGTGTGCTTATACATATTTAATTTATATATGTAAATTTATTTGTAGGCTACATAAAAGCAAATGTGTGACAATCACACAGAAAAGCCCAGAGTTACTACCATCATAGAAGATAGATCGTTCACACAGATAAGATTTAGCACCATCCAGGAACTGGAAGTTCAGAAGTAAACAAAATAGAAGTCCTGCCTTTAGAGAACCCGTGTTTTAGTGAGGGAGCAAAGCAGTGCCAGAAAAATTAAAGAAAAGGACTGAAACTTACAGAGGCCAAAGTCAATCTCTTTAGCCAAATTTACCTAAGAAAGTCACCAATTTAAGAAAGGATTGGATTGGAAGATGAAGTTGGAACCAGTGTTCATTTGTAATTAAACCTAAGTAAAGCACATGGAGTTCTCAACACACAGCTACCTCTTTGTGGTTTAAGATTTAGTAAAGATTCATTCTATTATTTTTATAAACAGGTGCTTAAATCATAGGGCAACTGAAAATTGCCCTTAGGATTCTGGTACACAGAATGAACACACTAGATTAGAAACACTCCTTACATAATAACACCTTAGCAGCAATCAATCTCTTCTAGAGGCCAAAGGAAAAATTAAAAAATACATGCAAATCTACATATAGTTGTAACTAAAGGGAGTAAAAGGAAAAATACATTGACATACAAACACACTTAGTTGATTTATGGGCAAAGAATAATTCCCAGCTTGTACAGAGACAACATAAATTGGAGCATGCTCAAAGTCTATGATTTTGAAAATTGATGGCTCTCTGCAAGACTTCTACTGGATCCTATTTTAAACTTTATGGACTTTTAACCTCCCTCTGGTGACATACCATTGCCCATGGAACTGTGCCCACTGGAACAAGAGAAAGTGACACAGGCACTTCTCCTACCCATCTCAGTAATATGGTCACTTTCAAACCTAATTACAAGCACCTAAATGTCAGCTCTGTTAAACATTTCACTTCTAATCATTGTAATCACTGTTAATAAGTTCAGTTTGTATAAAGAAAGGGAAGAGAAAATGACTTGCCAGGTCCTGATAGTCTCTGGGCAAAAAGACATGAAAAACTTTATGAATATTCATGAGTTGAGTTTGACTAATTGAGATCCTTTACATTCTGTAATTATGTTAAAATATACTGTTTTGAGGAATATACATGTACTCTGGGTCCTATGGGTTTTTTCAAAGATCGTGAAGGCAGTTTGAATTAATGAATAAATACCCTATAAATGACCCTCCTTGTAGGTATATTTGGTTTTAAAATTTGAGTCCTTGACTCAAGGGAGTGTATCAATAAAAAATATTACCTGTTTGTCTTCAATTCAAGTATATCCCAGTGTGTAATTATATTGGAGATTCAACCAATAGCATTGCCAAGTGATTTTTAGGTCTTAGTATATTTAGACAGTGATCAGGGGGCTAGCAGACAAACTGAAACTTATAACACCGTCCTGCAGCTTATCAAACAGACACTAGATGAAACTGATTGATCGAGGGCCTGAGGCCTAGGGGAAGGACAGGAAATTAAAAACAGAAAGGGGGTAGGAGAAACAAATATGGATAGAGGATATGGTGAGACTAATAGGAGAATTGTGATGCTAACTCCACCCCAAAATGTGTATTATTTCAGTGGTATTACATAGCACATATACTGTCGATAAGGAAATGAAGTATTAAAACTATATCCATTATCCATAAATAAACATTTTTATATTATGATTTATGTATCTGTCTGTCTTTCTCCATTAGATGGTGGGCAGGGACAATGTCTTCTTCATCTTTGTGTCTTGAGGGTTTAATTATAAGTGCTCAATATGTGTTAGTTTAAGAAATCAATACACCTGACTGTATATCTTCCACCCTTTGCATAGAATGCTGAGAAAACATTGGAGCATGCCTTCCTAAGTCATAAACCAACCATCAGCCTCATAGCCCATATAAAGAGAGCCTCCTCTCAGGGTACCAGCACTCAGTTTTCAGAAGGATTCTTTGGAAGATATCTGAGGAAAAAAAAAACCCTTGAGAGTTATGCTTGCATTGGAGGACAACATTATGAAGAAATGAGTGAGGAATAATCTGTTTTAGACCCAATTGGGTAATATACTCAAGAGTGAGTTCAAAGAAATATTCACTTCTGCAAGGATTCTGCTTTAGAAGAATGCAATTTATTGATCTTTGTTCTTTTGACTGGGCTTCCATACAGAGATCCTTGCATCCAGCATCTTGTCTCTTTGTGACTCCTACCAATAGTTTTCAAAACTAACACAAAATACAAATGTAGGTCAGATATATCCGCAAGGGCATGTGTGGGTCATCAAAGTACAGAATGTAAAGAAAAATCACAGTTGGGGACAAACTGAGATCAATACTTGAATTAATAGCAGAAGATATCAAATCTGACTATAGCACATCATGAAAAAAGGGGAAGAAAAAAAAGAGTGAGGATTGCTCTGGCCTCAGAGCCAGCTGGGAGTGAACAAGGAGAAACCAGGCAAAATTCCTTGAATCATGGGCTGCTTGTTGGGATTTTTTTCACTCACAGATGCACTTTCTGGAATATTAAAAAGGAATCTGTTTTCCATGGCAGAGTTGAAGTGATCTCTGACCCCCGGGAGATTTTTCTTCCCTAATAGCTTGGAAGGTGAACCAAAGCACTGACTCAGATGCACATGGAAAAATCAAGTCTAATTATTTCTACCACTTCTATCACTGAAATATGGAAACAGCATAGAGTCCCTACACAAACATTAAACTTTGAGAAACATAGCGTGTGAGACTTAAGGTTCATTATAAATTTCTTCTATGCCCACCAATTTATTTTCATTAAGCTCACTCTCAATTTCATTTAAAGAGGGGAAAAAAAGGAAAAAAATAACTCCAGTAGGTTGAATGTGGTGCCAATATACAATCCAGTTTTCGGACAAATGAAAGGTCTATAGACAAGCAAGTTTTTAACCTTCTGGAAATGAAGTGGTATACACCGTCCGAATATATCCCTCACATCTGGCTTCCTGAATAACATCACTAATATACATTGTTTGGATGGATAAAGAAATCTTCCAATGAGTGAGCCTTAGACAATGTTAAATAGCAATTTGGCTGCTCTGTAAAGAGGACCTTGAGAAACAATCAGTGCAGGAATGAAGGGATGCAGGATGTAGCACACCTGAGATGGTGGCAGCAGGACCCTTAAGCACCTGTTCTGTGAAATCATGGAGCAGGAAGGCCCTGGGCAGAGACAGAAATTGCCTCACAGAAAAGAAATGCAACACAATGAAGAAAGGGAGATACCTACAGAAAAACCACAGAAATTGGGGAAGAAGGATAGGAACAAATCTTTACTGAGTTCCTATCATGAACCTGGCACTATGCCACTTATTGTTCAAATGTCATCCTATGATGTACTAATAACAGAAATCACCATTAGTGGTTTCCTATGTCCCAGACATGAAGTTAATAGCTTTACATACCTTATCTCTTGGAATCCTCCCAACAGCTCTCTTGCATATGAGGAAACAACATAGAGAGTGCAAGTATCTTGTCCAAGGCTATGCAAGAAGTAAATGATGCAGGTGGGATTTGATCTGAGGTCTCTGACTCCAAAGTAGATCATATTTTTGCAGTGTCTTCCTACGTGGCCAAGAGGCAGAGTCATACCTAAGAAATGAAGCCTGAAAATGGTGGAAACCATCAAAAACTCATTATCAGTTCTTTAGAACAAACAACGTGTACATCAGCAGAGATAACATCTTACAAACAGTTTTCTATAGTAAGTGGCAGTGACATGCATCTATATGCCTGTTTTTGTCTAGCATATGAATTCTAACCCTCCTAATCAGTCACCATCTTGCTTTGCTTCCTAAAGGACCTCAACTTTGAGTCAACTCTAGAACACTTGCATTGGACTCATTCCGAGTTAGCACATTTTCCCTCACCCACCCCACTTGTCACCCACTGTATGCACTTGCGAGATGTCTGGCCAGGTTTAGGGGTACAACTAGTGAATGTAGAGTAGGTTGGTTTTTCTCTCTGAGTCCTTTTTCCTGGTTTCTATGGGGAAAGAGCCCGTGCTTTTGGCCTTATTAGCTCCATACCAACTGAGCTCACTGACCCAGATAAACATTGTCTATATGGCATGTGCTAGAGAATAATAAATATGCAAAGCTATGGACTCTGCTCTCAAGGATTGGTATTCATGGAGAGAATCAGAGATTAGAATAAGCCCCAGCACCCGATAGTCCCAGACTTCCCCAAAATATCATTCTTACTTGCCTTTTGCCTATACTGTAGGATTTATTTTCTGTGGTTTGAAGATTCTAATACTGGTTTGGTGAAGCTAAGGTTAAAATTAGTTTTCATTTCCTGCCCACACAGCAACTGATGGCAGGGAATTTATCCTGGGAGCGTGCTGCACAGTGGGAGAAGCTGGCTCAGGAAGTGCCTGAGGTAATCTGGGAAGTGGAAAATGCCTGTGATGATAATTGAAAGGCAACTATAGATCATTGTGATCATAAAAAAAATCCTCTTCCTGTCCAAACACAGGGCAAGAAGGGCTAGAAGACAGGAGTTCGCAACTATAGGGAAAAAGATGGGAGAAAAGATTGGTACATAAAATGCTGTTGGTGTGGTCGCCATAGGGAGTAGATGCTCAGTGAGAAAGATGACAAAGGGCCAGTCTTCTTCAAAAGAAAAATCCCACTATTGTTATAGATTTTCCATAAACGATATCTTATCCTAGTGTAGCTTATTCAGCTGGAAGCATAAAAACAATGTCAGTTTTCTTCTTGCCTTATGAGACTTCTATTTCATCTTTTACTCAGGAGAATTTGTAACTTAAGAAAAGTTAGAATGCTTCTAATTAACCTGCTTTGTTCATCATTCGAGGGATGTCATTGCCAAGGCCTTCATTTTGACTTAATAATGAAACCATTGAAGTTCCAGGAATAATGCAAGGAGTTAAAAATGTAAAGAATGGCTGAGTAATATTCCATTGTATATATCTGTGACCACCTAGATGGCGGGATAGGGAGGGTCCGAGGGAGGCAGATGCAAGAGGGAAGACATATGGGGATATATGTATATGTATAACTGATTCACTTTGTTATAAAGCAGAAACTAACACACCATTGTAAAGCAATTATACTCCAATAAAGATGTTAAAAAAAAATGTAAAGAATGCCACCAAAAGTGATTTGCTTCCATTGGACTGTTTTTGTATATGGCCTGGATAACCACTGGAAATATGTTTGTGTCTAGGTAATTTTGTGATAGTTTTCCCTTTTTAGAAGAAATGTGTTTCTTTTTGTTACGAAAGGGGTGATATGAATGCTAAAATTTGTGTTTTTCAAGCTCAGAATACTAAAATGCAGCAAAAAAAATATGAAAAGCGTAAGTCATCTGATATTTCAGAGTTGCTCGGTGTGTGAGACAGCAAAAGCGTCAGTCACCATACACTGAAATGCATTTTTAAAAAAATTTTTTTTAATTAATTAATTAATTTATTTATGGCTGTGTTGGTTCTCTGTTTCTGTGCAAAGGCTTTCTCTAGTTGCGGCAAATGGGGGCCACTCTTCATCGCGGTGCGCGGGCCTCTATCGCGGCCTCTCTTGTTGCGGAGCACAGGCTCCAGACGCGCAGGCTCAGTAATTGTGGCTCACGGGCCTAGTCGCTCCGCGGCATGTGGGATCTTCCCAGACCAGGGCTCGAACCCGTGTCCCCTGCACTGGCAGGCAGATTCTCAACCACTGCGCCACCAGGGAAGCCCCACTGAAATGCATTTTAATAGTCATTTTCACTTAATATAAAATTCTGGTGTCATGAAACTGTTTAGCAGGTAGGAGACCACAAGATGTGGTTCTCTGACTGTTGTATTGCTAATCATAAAGCAGCTAGGAAACAAACAGACATTTGACAAAGGTTCTTTATCTTGGCAAGTTTATGAGCAACTTAGCTCAAACTAAAGCACTATAGCCCGCTACTACAGAGACAGACAAGGTTTAAAATGTTGAAGGCAGCACTTTCCCCGTTAGTACACCAAGCTCTTCTTGGTTGACAACTTAACCAGAAAGTTTCTGTGCTTCCATGCATGTCTTTACTTTTGTTATGCTGGTAGTTTAGGAAGATCTAGTCTCTGCATATTCAGTGGCCCGGGGCAGTACTTGTTCTTTTGAGCCTCAAGGAACGCTTTAGGGAGGATTATTAGAAAATGGCTAGCAAATTGCTCTGGAGCAAGTGGTGGTGTTTTCTTCCTTTCATTCTGGTAACCTCTTCCAAATGACTGTCACATTTGCCCAGAGTACCCTGGAAGGACCAGAGTGGGGTATTGGGCAGTGCTCAAGCTCAGAATTCTGAGCTAGACCACGTTAGTTCCTGAACCAAAGGTAGGGTAGGACGTGCATCTTTTTCACCTTAGAAGTCAAGGAATAACTTCCACCAATGTGTACAGGTGACTGATTAGATGAAACACCCACCTTTGGCTATCTGCTGGAATTGGAGCAGACCCTTGCCCCACACACCAAAAATGGGGCAGCATGTAGGTGAGGAGAGAGAGAAGGTTGAGGTGGCCAATGCAACCCATCACTAGCAAGCAAACTATAGGCTACAAGTATCCTGAGCTGCCATGGCTACTTCTTCATGTTGCAGATGTTGATTATTTGGACCATGGAGGGGTAGGGAAAAATGCTTTCCCTCAGCTCTTATGTGCAAATATTCCGGTAGCCTGGTGATCTGGGCTTTTACCCCAGTGACAAGATATAGCTGGAGATACTAACAAGTGAGAACTCAAAGTCATCAGTAACAAGCTGACGTTTAAAGAAATAGTTTAACAGTTTAAAGGGTAGCTTGAGTTCAACATATGCAGCACGTAGGGTTGAAATCGGCTGTTATAAAAACTTGATGAGCAATGGGATGAGTAAAATTGGAGATTATCATTCTCATGTAGCAGAAAGTTCAGAGGTAGGAGTTTCAGAGCTGGTTTGATTGTTCAGAGATTTTATCAAAGACCTGGGCTCCTTCTAACATCCTTATATCTTTTTGGTTGCAAGATGGCTATTGAAATGATGAGACATCCTGTTTTTGTCCCAGTAGGAAGAAGGAGGATAGACAAAGGGCAAAAGATAAAGGATGAAAGTCTTCTTTTTGTGAAGTTTTGCATTTTTGTTTGAGAAGGAAAGCCCTCCCTAGGGACTTGTGCTTACATCTCCCTGATCAGGATTATTTCACAGAATTATGCCACTTCTAGAGGAAGGAAAGCTGATATCTATCATATATAATGTATATAGCTAGCATCTATCATATGTATTATAGAGGAAGATGAAGAATTAAAGGGTTGCAAAGATTGTTGAATGAGCTGACCACAAAAAAAATACTGAAAACATCAAGCACAGAACATGAAAGACCACCTATAACTATAAGATAACCAAGTAAGACAAAATAGAACTGATTAAACCTAAGATGACCTAATGATCTTGATTTATGTAAAGCAGACTCTTCATGAAATGTGCATATTGTACCTTAATAATAAGCAGTAGCAGCATACTACAAAGATGACCTAAGAAGATCTGATTTCACTTTTCCTTTTTGTAATTTAGATACAGTTTCTCCTCCCTAAATTATTTCTGCTTGCTCGTCCTCTGTTGTTCTCATAACCATATGCCATCATACCTTGAGTTCTCTGTAAAACACTATAAAATTTCTAGGGCAATAAAAGTTCTGATTTGAACATGCTTCACATGCAGTGCTCGTAGATGAATGAGGTTTTCCTAGAAAACCTCAATAGCATCATTGATCCAGTTACCGAGAAGCTGAAACTATTTGCAAGGTATATCTCATTACAGAGCTAGATACAAAGTACGAAAGACATGGTAGACCAGCAGATGCTGGAAATTAGTGGGCATATTCACTAGAGAGGGACAAGCACCATGCTGTGTATGGGAAGAAGCAGATTCAGTTTCAAGCAATTTGAGGAATCCAGTCCTGGTTCCATAGAGCAGAAGTATGCTTCCTGGATAAACACCATCAGCGACTCTTGGATATTGTTGGAAATGCAAACTTAATCCTGCCTTGGGGTAAGGGCTCAGAGAAGACCCCCAAACTCAACAGAAAGTTTAGCAAGAGCTAAGTATTTGTGGTGGCTGAGGTGAGCGGAAGATGGTAAAAGGAACTTGGGTAAAAGTTTTGAGACTTGGTATCATTGACAAAGCCAAAGCTTAATTATTCTATGATGAGCAGAGTTTAGAAAGGGACTACTAACAATGGCGACTGGCAGCCATTTCCCATAACGATGGGATTAAATCTCCTTGAATGTCCCCTAAACAATTCTGGCAGCATATTAGAATCACTTGTGTCATGGGTTTTAGAAACCCAAACCAACTAAATCAGAATTTCTGAGGGAGGTTCCCAGGCTTTGATAATTTTAAGAAGCTCACCAAGTGGTTCTAATGTGCTACTGAGGTTGAACACGACTGCCCAGGGACTCTCTAGGTGAGAATCAATGTCAGTGTGAGGAAGTTCAGAGCTATGGAGACAGGGCTTTATAACATGGAGCTAAATGACTATAGTTTTCTCATCTGAAACTGGATAGAATGATAGCACCTGCCTGATGCATGCCAGAGATAATATATAAAGAACACTTAGAAGAGTTTCTGGCACAAAATACATATTCAATAAATGTTTGTCAGTCCCCCCTTCTTATAGTAATGTAGGCTCCATAGGAATGGGGACAGTTTGTGACACTAACCCCAGCACTAAGTCCATCATAAAGAATCAACAAAGAATGAATATTTGTTAAGTAAACACATGGGTATTTCAACTTCGGGGGATTAAAAATGAAAGTTAAGTGTATTCTAACCTTTCCATTATCACGGAGATGGAGTAAAGACAGCTGAGCTCAAGTTCATAAAACCTATTTTTTGTGCTTCTTAAAAAATTTTTGTCTAAAACAGTGCTGTCAATGCAGTAGCCACTAGCCACATGTGGATATTGAATCTTGAAATGTGGCTAGTCCAACTTGAAATGTGCTAGAAATGTAAAATACACAAAGGATTTTGTAGGCTTAGTATGTAAAAAGAATGTAAAATATGTGATTAATGATTTTACAATTGATTATACTTGAAATGATACTATTTTGTACGTTGGATTAAATAAAATACATTATTAAAATGTTTCCTCTGTTTCTTCTCCTTTGTTAAAAGAATGGTACCAGAAAAAAAATTTTTTTTAATTAAGTTATTTTATTTTTGGCTGCGTTGGGTCTTCGTTGCTGCACGCAGGCTTTCTCTAGTTGCGGTGAGCGGGGGCTACTCTTTGTTGTGGTGTGTGGGCTTACTGCGGTGGCTTCTCTTGTTGCAGAACAGAGGCTCTGGGTGCACAGGCTTCAGTAGTTGTGGCTCGCAGGTTCTAGAGTGCAGGCTCAGTAGTTGTGGCGCACGGGCTTAGTTGCTCTGTGGCATGTGGGATCTTCCTGGACCAGGGCTCGAACCCGTGTCCCCTGCATTGGCAGGCGGATTCTTAACCACTGAGCCACCAGGGAAGCCCCAGAAAAGTTTTATATCACGTATGTGGCTTGCATTTTTGGCTTATATTTCTGTTGGACAGTTCTGGCCTACAAGTAGACAGCACTATAAGGTTTCTGTTGCATTTGATGACTGTGACACAGGGAACGATTATTAGGAAGACAATGAAATCAGCAAGACCCTCATATTTTGAGACAGAGTGGCCCACTTTTAACTGTATATCAATTATAAGGAAAGTTCAGGCAAAAATATGAAGACACTTAACAAACCAGAGAGGCAGGTTTTATGAAGTCAGTCACCTAATCTCAGCACACCGCTTACCTTGAAAACAGTTCTCATCTGAACTAAGTTTAGTGCCTACATAGTTATGTGTGTGCTATCCATTCCAGGCCTTTGGCAAGGAATTATTGATTGCATATTGTTTCTCTGAAACTTCTACATCAACACTGTTACTTTGACAGCTGTGTTTCTTAATCTGTTTATAACTATGGTAATATTCTTCATAAAATTTGCTTTTCACTATCTAAAGATTTTTACTAAATGACATTTTGCCAAATATTAGATGTATTGATATATTATCAACAAAACTTCCCCCTTCTGTCCAAGAAAAGTGCCAGGGACTTTTTCAATTGGATCACTGATAAAAATGTGTGTGTGTGTGTGTGTGTGTGTGAGCAAGAGGGAGAGTGTGCCTTGCATACTGTACAGGAGACTGAAAAATAAAATAGAGCATTATATGATTCATTATTTCCTTGAACTCCTACTTATTAGTAAAGACTGTAGGTTTTAAAATTAGTATTAAATTAATTGAGTGGAGGAACTGATCACATGCTTTTAAAATCACAGTATGTTAGACTGATAAAAATAAGCCTTGAAAATTCACTATGAGAAGAACCTACTTCTCTCTCCATCTCTACTTTGTAGGTATTAGAAAATGAAACAAAGTATTAATAACAATCTAATGCTCAATAATGTAAAGAGAGACAGCATATCATTATCCATCTGCAATAGAATTATCATTCAGGAAGACTTCTGTAACGAGGCATATATCTATCTCTCTGTTCATTCTATTCATGGATAAGAAGCCCTATGTATTCTTAAGTACTTGAAATTTGCTGTCAAAGATCTTTTTAGATTAAGCAAATAATTTTATGTGCTTTGAAAGACAAGTTATGAACTTGGGAACTCTGATTATTTTCTCAGATGCAAAGTAGAAATCTATGCTTTTAGACTGAAAAGCAAAATGAAATAACTTTGTGGCCTTATATCCTGTAAGATACACTATTGACTAACCCATTTTTTAATTGACTCTATTTTCTTAAAGTACACTCTTCAGTTTAAATTACACCTTATCGACCATTCCTCCTTTGTTTCCTCCAAGGAAGTTAGATTTTATGCCAAGCCAAAAAGAACTCCATAAAAATTTGACATGATCACAGTGTTGAGGAGAGTGAAACTAGGATCCAGGTGGAACCCAGTTGAGGGCTAAACTTAAGATGCTGTAGGTGGGACAGAGAAAAGGGACAGATTCTATAAATATTAAAAAAAAAAAAAAAAAAAAGCTGTTTTCTATGTATACCAGTATGGTAGACTGGTTACTCTGAAAAACTATACTGCAGAAAATTACTAATAATCTGGGCAAAATTAAAACATATTTTAATATCAAATTTTAGTATACAACTGAGGTAGCAAAAAAAAAAGAAGTTTCGAATCTACAGAAGCCTAAAAATGAAGTGAAAGCCTGAACTCTGGGAGGTAAGCCAGAGCCTAAGCCATTCAGATGATATCTGCCAAACCCTAGTGACCTTGAGTTTTAGTTTCAACAGCTACAGCATGTGTGAGAGACTCAACATACAGCCTCCAGCCAGACACAAATATGGAGTCTAATACAACTCTCTTGCAGAAACCTGGGGCCCAAAGCTTATATAGGCAGTGTCAGGTTGCCTAGCAGAAGTGGCCAGCATGGACTCTTTCCTCTCTTGATCATGTTATTAGAAGAATATGAAAAATTCTCCTTTGAGATGTCACAACACAATCCTCCAATCATGTGAGTCTATAGCACAAATTCATGCCAACCCAGGTAAAGTGAATCCAAATTAGTGGTGCTCATAGGAATAAGCAGAAACAAACTCAGTTCTCCTCTAGAGACTGCACCTCAGACTAGGCCTCAAAGAATTGTATAAACAAAACGTTCCAAGGAACAAAAGTTCAGAGTTAAAAGTCATAAAAAAACAAGGAGATATGACTCCATATAAGGGTCAGCAAAGACAACAGAAGGTAGCATCATATCCCTGATAATATTTAAATTGTAAGACAGAGTAAAAATTAAATAGTGTTAATAAATTGGAATTAATAAAAGTGATTAAATATATGAACAAAGAAAAAGAGCATATGAAACTTATCAAGGAAATTTGAAAAACAATCAGAAAGAGCTTCTATGCATAAAAACAACAATCATAATTTTAAACTTAATGGATAGGTTAAGTTACATATTCAACTCAGTTAAAGAGGGAATTAAAGAATTGGATGAGAAATCAGAAGTTATTAAAAAAGTAACCTAGAAAGAGGTATTTATTGTCTATAAACAAATAATAGAGAGAAGAGGAAAATGAAATTATTCAAACACAATCTTCCTTAGTTATGGAAAAACAAAATGAAAAGCACAAAATAAAAGGGTAGAAATAAACAAATTGACAAGTATTAACAATAACATAGACGGACTAAACTCTTCACTTTTAAGGAGAGAGACTGTCAGTTTAGACTTTTTTAGTTGAACTAAGTACTCTTAAAATATAAAAATATACAACTCTTACAAGATGAAATATCAAGAAGGTACAAGAGACAAATACTAACCAAAAGAAGATAATGTAGTTATATAAATAACAGAAAAAAGAAACAAAAGTTTACTAGTGACAAAAAAGATCACCATATATTGATGATAAGTTCAATACCAGAAAGATATAATTGTATGAAAGTAATGATATAGTCTCAAAATATATTAAAAAAAAATCCAAATAAGAAGCTGAGTTTGACAAGGCTATCAATTTCCATAGTACTTGTTTTATTACCAAATCCAAATTATAATTGATTATAGGTGAATAAAATAATTAATGTTCAATAATTGATAGATCAAGCAGACAGGAAAAATCAGTAAGGACATGATTTTGAAGAGTTTGATTAGCAAACTCAACCAATGAATATATAAAACACTATATTCCACAAATGAAGAATGTGCTTTTTTTTTCCAAGCACATATATTATATTTAGGAAACTTGAGCATAATTTAGGTAATAAATCAGTCTCAACAAACATTCCAAGATGTGACAACCAACTATAAAATTCACCGTATTATCAAAATAAAAAGATACATAATATTGATACTCTCAATATTTTCTTTTTATCATATTTTCTCAAAAAAATGCAGAAAATCATTTGATAAAATTCGATAACAAAAATATGACCAGAAGAGATGCCATATTGGAATTTAGAAAAACACATGTATGTGTAACACATATTAAAGAATAAATAATAGTGGAAATTGGTCAATATTTAGTAGTAAGTTTTAATGAAAACAATTCATATCAAAACTTTTGGTGTGCAGCTAATAGTGTGCATGGGGGAATGTAAACTTAGACTTAAGTGCTGACATGTTTAAAAGAAAGGCTGAGAATTAAAGAATCAAACATCTTAATTAGGAAATTAAAAACGAAGAGAATTACCCTGCCAAGAATAGGAAAAAAAAAATAATAAAAGTATAAATAAATGACAAGGAAAATACAGATACAATGGGGCAGATCAACAAAGTTAAGAGCTGAGTTTGAAAACATAAGAACAGAAAAAATGATGGCAAGACCAATTAATTAATAAAAAGAAAAACAAAAAAAATTAGGAAATAATCAAGTTCATACTTACAGATGCAACAAAAATTTAAAGGACCATTGGAAAAAATTAGCCAGTGAATATTAATAATTAGATAAAATTGATAAATTTCTGGGAAAATATAATTTATCAATCTTACACCCAAAGAAATAGAAAATTAGAATTTTCACATGACAATTAAAGAGATAGAATCAGGAGTTAAAAATCTTCTCAAAATAAAACACCAGTCTCACACAGCTTTATGGCTGAGTTTTACCAAATATTTAAGGTTTAGATAGCTCTAATACTTTATAAAATTTACCAGAGAATAGAAAAAGTAAGAACATATGCTAGTGCTAATTTATTAAATCAGCAAAGCTCTTGAAAGGTGAGTACAAGAAAGGAAAATTAGAGCAATCTTTATCATGAATACAAGTGCAAAATTATAAATAACAATAATTTTAATTTACATTGTATTAGATGTCAAGCACAATTCTCAGAATGTTACATACATAAACACATTTAGTCATTAAAACAACCCTATGGGTCAGATACTAATATTACTCTCAATTTGCAAACAAGAAGACTGAGGTACAGAAAATAACTTGTTCAAGGTCATACACTAAATGTTGATGCCAGGGTTCAAATTCTGGCAGTCTTACTCCAGAGTCTATTAAAAAGACTGGCAATAATAAGTGTTGTCAAGATGTAGAGGAACTGGCATGATCGTGCATTGCTGGCAGGAGTGAAAAATAATATAATCCTTTGGAAAACAATTTGGCAATATCTTATACACATCCAGCTGCCCTATGACTCAACAATTTTACTCTAGGTACTTAGTCCAAAGAAATAAAACATACATCCCTAAAAGATTTGTGGGCAAGAATGTTCAAAATAGCAACTTTATTCATATTATCCCTAAGCTGAAAACAACCCAAACATCAAAATCAGGTGACTAAGTAATCAAATTGCAGTATATTCACATAATAAAATACTTAACAGTAAAAAGAACAAACTACTGATACACACTAAAATATGAAGCAAAAGGTCAGACACAAAATATTTTATTTATATATATGTTACAATTTTTATGAAATTCTAGAAAAGGCAAAACTAAGATATGGTGATTGAAATCAGAACACCCTCTAGGATATGAAAATTACTTGGAAAAAAGCAAAAGGAAATGTAATAGTTTCCTATCGCTGCATAACAAGTTACCATAAACTTAGTGGCTTAAACAATGTCTGTTTGATATCTCACAGTTTCTGTAGGTCAGAGTCTGGGCATCGCATAGCTGGGTCCTCTACTCCGGGTCACACAAGGATGAAGTCCAGATGAAGTCCCCATTCCTTTTCTAAGTTCTTTGGATGTTGGAAGGCTTCAGTTCCTTGCAACTGTAGAACTAAGATCCCTGTGTCTCACAGACTTTCAGCCAGGAGTCATCATAAATACCTAAGGGTCAGCCTCAGGTTCTAGCCATATGCCCTCTCACCCCCACAGGCAGTTCACAACATGCCTAATTGCCTTCTTATGGACCAGAATAAATAAGAGTGTCTGCTGGTACTGCTTCTTTCTTTATGGCTATCTGACTAGGTTAAGCCTTCCCAGGATAATCTCTCTTGTGATGGGCGTAAACTGGTAAGGTACGTTAATTAAATCTACAAAATCTCTTTGGCCATAGAACATAACATAATCAAGGGAGCAATATCCTAACATATTCACAGGTCTCACCCTCTCTCAGGGGGAGGGGATTATAGAAGATGTGTGTCCCAGAGAATGGAAAACTTGGGGGCCATCTTAGAATTGTGTCTACCACAGGGACCTTACTGGGGTCTGTGTACATTTGTGAAAACATCTATATTATATTTAAGTTATGCTTGAATAATAATAATAATAATATAAGAAATGGTAATGACACGGAATTAAACATTGTATTTAATGATAAAATTTTGACAGCTTGCTGCCTGATCTAGAAGAAAAAAAAGATGCTTGCTATTTCCAGTTCTACTTAATATGTGCTCATGTGTACAGGCATCCATCTTGGTCTTCTGCATCATTCCCGTGAGGTCTGGGGACGACTGTCATGGGGGAAGAAGGGGAAGTGACACAAACTTTAATATTCATGCTGCTTGCTGTGGCATGAGAGATAAATTATTTGTCTCTGACCCAGGAGTCTCCTGTCTTCTGCCAGCATCCATGAAAGAGTCATAGACTAACTTACTAGCTTTTAAATAGGGAAAAATAAAATTCTAGATCTAACAGGTACATATCAGTTAGAAATGTAAATATATGTGCACCAGGATGGGTACAGAAAAGTTCATAACCGTACTGTTACTAATAGACAAAAACTCAAAACTACACATCAATGGTTAGAATAGAAAATTAAATTGTGGAACATTACAACAACGTAATATTATATGGAATGAAAATGAACAAGCTAATGCTACATTATTACATTGATGAATCTCACAAATATAATGTTGAGCTAAAGAAACTAGTCACATATTGTATGATTTTACTGAATCAAAGTAAAAAAAAAACCCAAATAAATAAATTTATGAATTAGAGAGGATAGTGGTACTTCTAGGAAAGGAAAGTTTTGAGATGCATCCTGCAGGGATTTTCTGGGGTTCTGATAATGTTCAAATTTTATATCTGTTTGTTAATTACATGGATGGGTTCCCAATGTCATAATTTATTGTTTTATACACATGAATGTGAACTTTTATGTATTATATTATTCTTCAGTTGAAATTTTATGATAAGAAAGGAAATATCTACATTATCAATAAATGCATACAATACTTTAAAACTAATATACAAAAAAGGCAAGCTTTTTGTAGAGAATATTATAACACATTATTAAAAGACAAAAGAGAATCTAATAGATCAAGAGATATGGCATTTATATATGTAGGAATATATAAGTTCTACCAAAATTTTCTATACATTAATTAAACTTTCAATAAAATTTCAACAAGATTATTTTACATATTCTGTATATTTCCAAAATGTATGTGGAAGGACAATGGGCCAATAATAACCATGGCATTTCTGAACAAGGTAGAGGTGGGGATGGGGCCTTTCCTATAAAACATCAAGATATCATAGAGTTCTATTAATTAAGACAGTTTGATATTAGTGCACAATTAGTCAACTAAGCAATGGAACAAAGTAGAGAATCCAAGACTATATTCATGCACTTGTGGAAATTTAATTTGTAATAAAGCTGGCATAAATATTTTTGAATGAGGGATGGATTGAGTATCTATGTGGAAAGTCTGGAATACTAAATAAATGGTAATGGAACACTGATTATGCCCACTGGGAAAAAAGTGAATTTTCATTCCTATATCACACTATACAAAAATAAATTACAAGAGAATTGAGACCATTATATAAAAAGCTAACCTATAAAAGTTTTAAAAGAAGTTAGAGAAGAATTTCTTTATATTTTTAGAGTGATGTAAGATTTCTTAAACAAGATACAAAAGGCACTAAAAAATAAAGGAAAAGAACAGTATATTTGAATACATTAATGTAAGTACTTTGGATGATCATAAGACACTAAATGTGAACAAAAACATAAGAAAAAAACTGGGAGAAGATAAACATATATAATTAACAACAAATTAGTAAGTTTAGTTAACATCCATCACCTCACATAATTACAATTTTTTCCTTCTGATGAGAATTTTTAAAATCTATTCTCTTAGCAACTTACAAATATACAACACAGTATTGTTAACTGTAGTCACCATGCTGTACATTACATCCCTGGAATTTATTTATCTTGTGATCGGAAATTTGTACTTTTGACCACTTTCACCTAATTCTCCCATCCCCACCTCCTGCCTCTGGCAAACACCAATCTGTTCTCTTGGAGACCCAAATCCGGAACTAGAGACTATTAACAAATGTTAACAGAGTATAAAAAATTTGTATTACAAAGTTGTAATACAAATAAAATACCACTGCACAAAGCAATATTGAAAGATCTCGAATACTTTCAAAAAATGTCATGTTACAGAGGATGCATAGTATATTATTATACTTATATAAAGTATAAAATCAGAGAAAAATAAATATATATTATAGAGGGATACATACATGAATATTAAAACTTTAATGAAAAGCAAGTCATTATTAGACAGAAACCTCAGGATGTCAGTGACCTTTGGAATGAGGGAGTAGAATGTCTTGTGGGGAGCAAATAGGGCACCCTATGATTCCTTAAGCTGGGGTGTGGGTGCTTACACACATTCTTTACTGAACATGTACATGGTATAAACTCTTATGTGTATGTGATAAAATTAGTAATTTTAATCAAAGTACGTTAATGATATGTGGGTACTTGCATGCGTTAAGGGAGAACTGTGCGTTGACTTTCAAGTTTTCTGGCTGTTGTGGACCTGCTGCTTCAGTATTTTCCTCTTGGGCTTCTACACATGCTGCCTGAGCTTCCTCACAACATGGTGCAGGGTTCCAAGACTGAGCATTTAGGAAGTGAAGCAGCTACTTTCTTAAGGTCTAAGCCCAGAAACTGACACAGTGTCATAGTGGTCAAGCAGTTACAACCCAGATTAAGGCAAAAAAGATATAGACTCCACCTCTTGATAGGAAAAGTGTTAAAATATGTTGGAGCCACTATTTAAAACTGCTACAGTCCACCCATGACCACAAATTAATTTATATCCAACCCAAGCGCAAAATATACTCACACCTTCCCAACGCGCCTCCACTCCCAAACATCTCATTTCATTATAGGATCAGGCTCAGACTTGAGCTTTAGGAACATGTCATGGGTGTCAGGTCCAGGTATAAATAAGTTTCCTTGGGCACAGCTCCTCTTAAATTGAAGTTCTGTGTACTAAATAAACAGGTTATTTTCCCCCTACTACCCATACAAACCAATATACAGTGTTGGAATGGGCATAGGATAGCCACAGTAAATATTCCCATTCAAAACTGGAATTCGTTCAAAGTGGGTGAACATGGATGCAACACTGGCTGGTCCATAGTGATTCTTTAAGCTCCCCTGGCATATGTTGCCACTTCCTTGATTAGAGCCCGGTCCTGCTCCCAGTGCTGTGAATGATTCTCTGTTGCACTTAGCTCTACCCGCCAAGCTCTTGGTCCTAACCTCTAAATCATTCTTCCTTTTGCATAGGAACAAAGTTTGCAACTGAATTGCCTCCTCAGCTGCTTCTTGCCCATAAGAAGGCATAGGTTGAGGGTCTAAAAGCCCCTTTTCATTTTGTACTGTCTTTGTCCCTTTTAGTAGAAGTACTTCTTCCAGAACCATTATCCTTAAACCTGTGTAGATTTTCTATAAACCTTATTGGAGTTCACTCAACCAGAAAAAAGTTACAACCAAAAATGTATTTGAGATAAACTCTGCTCTACCATGCCCTACTGAGGGGCCATATTCTTAATTTTCTTAGAAGCCCTGTTGTTCAATAGGGAGGGTCTGTGAGGCATGCCTTTAATATTTTTAGAAAGTCTTTTGTCTGTTTGAAAGGCTCTGTAAAGTGTTGCCTTAAATCTTCATAATGTCTTAAGGAAGGAGTTTAGAGGCCCACTGTGGATTTGACCCTTCTGGGGAAGCCATATTTTAATTTGAGAATAGCTTGTCATCTAATGAGCCTGGGAATAAGACACTTTTATTTTTGAGCCTAGCAGATCCTGAATCATTTATATTTCCTCTAAATTTTGCTCCAAAACCCAACAGTTCTTTCTTTAGCTCATCTTTCTCCTCTTTAATTTTATAATAAATAGCCAGAGGAAGCCAGGCAGGACTTGCAACACTAGAAAATCCCCTTAGCTAGTATGCAGTTGAATCCAGTGGGTGTATTCCTATTTCCACGTTTCTGCAGGTGACAGTGTTACCAAATTTCTGCCACTATACAACAAAAGTCCCTTTTCTTCCAGTTTTCAATGACATTTTCCTTATTTTAAACCATCGCCAACAGTATTATGAAACCCTTTAGACTTCCACTAACATTCTCCTCATCCCTTGAGGCTTTTATTATCACTCTCCTTGAATTTTCTAGGCTTCTACAAACAGGTTTCTCAATGTCCTTCCAGCTTCTGATAACCGTCTAATTCTAAAGTCAATGATTTTGGGGTTTTTATTACAGCAGCATATCACTTCCAGCCCAGACACCTGCATCGGCTATCTAGTGCTATGTAACAAACCATCCCCAAACTTAATGGCTCATAGAAAAATAATCATTTATTTTGTTCACAAGTCTGCAATTTGGGTAGGGCTCAGTGAGGACAGATCATCTATCACCATGTCAACTGGGGCAGCTCAACTGGAGCTGGAAGATCCACCTCCAAGATTGCTCCCCGAATGGCCAGAAAGTTGGTGCTGTCTGTTGGCCTCTCCATGGTATGGCTTTGGTTTTCTCAAAGAATGGTGTCTATTTTGCAAGAAACAAGAAGTAGAAGCTGCCATTTTCTTAAGACTCAGTTCTGGAAACTAGCACAGCATATTTTGTTGTCAAGCATCCCTAGAATAAAAATTCTAGGGATGAGGCATAGACCCCAGCTCTCAATGGAGAAGAGTCAAAGGAATTTGGGGCTGTAATTACTTTCCTATCTGTCTTCTTTTCACTGTCAAACATTTGCACCCATTTTAGATCTTTGCTTTCTCCACTTCCTTATCACTCCCTTACTCTTTAATTCAGTAATCTGGCTTCCATTAATGCTCAACTGCACTGAAAACTACTCTTTACCTTGGTCATCAGCAATCCTCATGTCACAATCAAAAGGGCATTTTTAATTCTTTCTTTCTTTGGCATCTCAGCAGCCACTGACACTGTTGCATTCTTTCTTAAAAACCTCTCGCTACTGTTTCTGTGTCTCCCACGCTCTCTCTACTCATTTCTGAATAAAGAGTCATGCTCTTCTTCTCAGTTTTGAGTCTGGTTCATGACTGAGCCTAGTCAAAGTAGTGTGAAGTATGCAGGAACATTAATGACAATTTCAAGTAGAAAAATTTTTATTTCATTTAACTCTAAAACCTGAGAAAACATTATTTCCAAGCCATCTTCTAAAAGACAGGCCAATATTTAATAATTCCTTTGTCTATTCCTGTCTTGTCATATTATTTTTGTTTGTGTGCTAGCTAGGTAGTCAAGTTTAATGACAGTTTTTAAATTGTCAGGAATGCATTTGATTAAATTCTAAGGTCTTTTGATTTTAAAATCGTTCTCTTCTAACAGTAGGGGTTGACAGAAGACAGGAATTTTCCTGGACCAGATACCTCACCAGCAGGGCAGGGGCTCACACAAGCCTCGGAGCTAGTCACTAAGCTATTGAGCAAGAACTTTGAGAGGAATTGGTACTAACAATGGATTTTAGTGACATTCATGCTGAAAGAGGATACAGAAGTTCCGCTTCTATTTCAGGCTTATTAAATGATTTTTGTTTGCTTGTGTATTAACCTGTTTTTCCCCATAGTAAAGACTACATACAAAAATAATAATGTGTCATGAAGGAGAAAATAGTACATATTACCCAAAAATGTAGTAATCCATAATCTTTATTAAGACAGAGTCTATGTTTCAGAAAGAAACATTATGTTCAATACAAGATAAATGTACACAAGATTATGATTTATTGAAGGCTATGCTAATTTACTATACTTAACAAGGGATATCATTTTGATCTTGAGTGATATACCTTCATTGGCACTGTAACCCATTAAAAATATTTATACCTTACAATCATTCAACACATTTTTTATTGAACATCCCAGTCTAGCGCTGGGATACAATGAACAAATGTTTAAGATCCTAACCCTGTAGAAACTCCTATGACAGTCATTAGACATTCTTTGCTTATATAAATAATTAGCTAAGTTTTGAACTTTGATATAGACTTTAAAATTTTTTTATTTTAGAGGTGGATAATTATTTGTGGGATGTTCTAATTAATTAATGATCCATTTTGAAGTAACTCTCACATGTTATCTTTTTAAAAATTGTTCTTTTCTTTTGATTTTTGCTTTTGAAAATTTACTCTGTAGTAGGAAATCAAGAGTATAAAATAAAAACAAATACTACATTAATGATATTACTTTATGTCACAAGACTTCTCTTACATGTTTACAGACAAGAAATACAACTACGTGAAATATTTTCCAACTCAAATAAATTTATATTAAAATAGCTTCAATGAATTATTAGCATTATTTCACCTACTTCGTGAGCCAGAGATGAGGTCATTCTGTACAGGAAAAAGGCCAAAATATTATCCTAGATTCTTCAAGGAGACTAAAATAAAATTCTAAGTATTAGCTAGCACTCATGCTGATTTAGGGATCCAAAGTTCAAAGCAGATAAGTTTTCTTGATTCTATTATTTATGGCCTAAGTAAACTGGAACCCACTCTTCCTTTAAAAGTTTGTCCAAAATTAATCTGGAAACATTCTATTCCAAACATAAGGGAAATAGTATAACTATAACTAGGTTATAATGTCAAAAGTATCCATGCAGAAATTATATTAGCTTTACAGTTTGTAACTTAAAAGAATTGTGCCCCATTTTGTCTAAAATCTATTAATCTATTAATAATAGATTAATAATTCTGCCTTCCAATATCTGTTGTGAAAAAAAATTTTTTTTAGTTTTTAATTTAATACATTGTAAATTGATTTCATTTAACATGTATTTCAAGAAAATCATGAAAATATTAACTCTTTAGCTAATCTGGAGGTCGATCTTTCCAAACCTAAATTTGCCTTAGGAAATTCATGTAACAAATTCCTACATTTGAATAATGATTCAAACCCTATCTCTTCCATATACATTTGTTTTTCTTTTAGATATCAGGTTTCAACATAATTCAGGTTAGTCAGGTTGTTCCAGAAATTTATACTGAGAACAGTCATCATCAAGACAAACAAAACAATAAAATAAAATGAAGACCTTGTATAGTAAGCTTGAAATGAATCAAAGATATCTAGCTTTCATTTCAATTTTTGCCTTCTAGAAACATCTACCTGCCTGATGACTTGCTAGTCTATTGCTATGGAGAAAGTGGAATTTCCTGTGAAAGAATAAGAACCGGTGAAAGGAAAACCTGCCCCAAAATAGACCTAAATACTTATATTAATTACATAGCTCTTGTGAGAAATTAGCATCCATATAGATTGGGGTTAATATCTGACAATGCAATAATAGCATTTGTGAGAATTTAAATATTTTAACTACACTTAACTCTTGGAAAATGTACTAGCTTTTTTTTTTTTTTTTGCAATTACAATATAACCCTACTACTTTCTATGCTCGCCCCTCTTTACAAGACCTGCAGGTTATAAGCTATATCTCTCAGATTCTCTTGCCTCCAGGATTCTAGTTGCAATTTACATTCTGCCAAAGAGAGTTGTTTAGCTGGGCAGAAGCATGTGCCTTGGGAAACAGGAGATTTTGCAGCAGCTCCCAGGCATTGCCTGCCTGAGTACTCCAGACAGCTGGGACCTGTGGTCAAAGTTTGCCATAGTCTCTAACTTGGGTGTTCAGAGTAACTTCCTAATTCAGTAGAAACCAGTGGTATTCTAGAGAGACAGTGTTGGCTTTCCTGTATCTTCACTCCAGTCTTTTCAATGCTTTTTTTTTTTTTTTTTTTTAACACACAAACCTCCTTATATTAATTACCCCTCTGCTTCTAATATCTAGAATGTGTCTATTTTCCTGATGGAACTCTTTTTTTTTTTATTTTAAAAATATATTGATGGAACTCTTAACTAGAAAAGTGTCCTTATGACTTGAGTATGACTTGATTATGGTTTATCAACAATGACTTCTTTTAATGAATCATTTTACCAGAAGCTTAACTAGAAATATGAGGACTAGTCACAAAGAAATGACCATTTAAACATATGCTCCTTCATGCCTTCTAAAGATGAATCAACATTCTAATTACTTTAAAAAATTTTATTCGTATAAAACTCACATAACATAAATTCACCGATTTAACCTTTTTAAAATATACAATTCAGTGATTCTTAGTATATTCACAATGTTGTATAACCATCACCGCTATCCGATTCCAGAAGACTTTCATCACCCCAAAAAAACCACGTATATTCCACTCGCCCACCCCCACTATCCCTTGGCAGTCTCTAATCTAATTTGTGTCTCTGTGGATTTGCCTAGTCTGGACAGTTTCTATAAACGGGATCATACCATATGTGGCCCTTTGTGACTGGCTTCTTTCACTTGGCATAATGTTTTCAAGATTCATCTATATTGGGATGTGTATCAGTGCTTCATTCCTTTTGTGGGTGAATCATATTCCATCTTATGGAATGGAACAAAACACATTTTGTTTACCCATTTATCATCTGATGGACCTTTGGATTGTTTCCACATTTTGGCTACAATAAATAATACTGCTGTGAATATTTGTGTACAAGTTTTTATGTGTACATATGTTTTCAGTTCTCTTGGGTATAGATCTGAGAGTGGAATTACTGGGTCATATGGTAAGTTTACACTTAACTCTTTGAGTAACTGTCAAATTGTTTTCCACACTAGTAGCACCATTTTATATTCCCACCAGCAATGTATGAGGTTTCCAATTGCTCCACATCCTCACCAACACTTGCTATTTTCCCTTAAAAATATATGTAGATATCCTAACATGTGTTAAGTGGTATCTCATTATGGCTTTGATTTGCATTTCCCTAATGACCAATAATGTTGAGCATATTTTCATGTACTTATTGGCCATTTGTATATCTTTTTTAGAGAAATGTCTATTCAAATACTTGGCCCATTTTATAGTTGGGTTGTTTTTAATTGAGTTATAAGAATTCTTTATATATTCCAAATACTAATTTCTTATCAAATGAATTATTTGCAAAGATTTTCTCTCTTTCCATGGGTTGTCTTTTCACCTTCTTGATAGTGTCCTTTGATGCACAAAGTTTTTAATTTTTATGAAGTCCAGTTAATCTATATTTACTTTTGATGCTTGTGCTTTGGTATCATGTTTAAGAAATCATTGCCTAATTCAAAGTCATGAAGATTTACACCTATGTTTCTTTCTGAAAGTTTTGTAGCTTTAGCTCTTGCATTTAGGTTTATTCTAATCCATTCTGATTTAGTAATTCCTTTCTAGATAATGCTACTTACTTTTGCTAGTATTATTTTTGTTTCCTATTTTCTATTCTTATTCTCTCTATTAGTGCAGATAATTGAGAATTAATTCTATTTTGAAGTCCAGCTGATTAACGAAGCTTTCAAGAATGTAGGACAGATGCCAAAAAAAGGAAATTCAAGCACAATAACTTTAAGAACATAAAGTGCTGTTTGAGTCAACTTGGGAAATAATATTGTAACAAACATCCGGGGTCTGAGTTACATTGTTGTCCACTATAAATTTTTAACCCAATTAAAAAACACATTATAAACATTTTCTATATATGCTTACACCTTCCTACTTCTTCTGTCCTCTACTTTAACCTTCTTCCTTATCTCCTCACCAAAATATATTGTTGGAATGCTTTTGTTGTAGTTGCTTTAAAAATTATCTGAATTAAGGTCACATTAGAGCTGCTTAAAAGCATAACACTTAATCACAATAATCCTGTAGTCAATATTGAAATGTGCTATCACTTGTGGACAGAAGGTATGAAAACATAAGATTAGATACAATTGCAGAGCTTCCTGAGAAATGACATCATGAGAACTCCATGAATATTCTAGGTCAGGGATTATAACAGATATTTCAGGGTCCATGGTCAGGGTGGCTGAAACTCTCTTCAGGTGATTTTAGCCTCTGGAAAGCCCTGGAGGACTTGTCAAGTTCCCTTTACAAGGGAATTTTGTTTTAACAAATGATATTATGAAAGTCAGTTCTATATGAGATTGCTTTCTAATCTCAAATTCTAGTAGGGATTAATGCTGCTTTGTTGCATAACTAAAAACACTTTTATTTTTCTTTTTGAATGAACACTCTTGGTTAAAGCAAATTTCAAAAATCCCCTATTTATTGGTTTAACAATGAGATTCTTTTAAAAAAATGTGTCTACATGTTAGAAAACATAGATATTTCTCAGGCCTTTAAAATCCTTGCCCATTTTTGTTAAACATAAAAATCCAAAGTCTTCGTTTAATGTCATTTGAAATAGCAAAGTAAATATTTGTTTTTCATTAATAATATATAATCATAATATTTGAAGCATTTTTTCAAACTAGAGCTACAGCCCAGAGTGCTTGCCTCCTTATTCCTATCCCAGCTACAAGATTCTAATATATAGTACCTTGAAATAGTATGTTTCCCAGGATCCTGGGTTGAAAATTCATTGCTCCATACTAGATAAAATATCTTTTTTTTTATAATTAGGAGTAGAATGGCTGAGTCATATAACTGAATGTTTAACTTCATTTATTTAGTTGTGCCGGGTCTTAGTTGCAGCACGCGGGCTCCTTTGTTGCAGCTTGCGGGCTCCTTAGTTACGGCATGCAAACTCTTATTTGTGGCATGCATATGGGATCTAGTTCCCTGACCAGGGATCAAACCCAGACCCCCTGCACTGGGAGCGTGGAGTCTTATCCACTGCGCCACCAGGGAAATCCATACATAAAATATCTTTCTTCCCATTTTTGTGAGTCCAGGAATTTCCATCTTGAGTCAGACCTAAGATTCATCCAGTCAGTGTTCTGGGAACAGAGGTTTTAAGATTGTTCCACTGGAGGGCGATGACACAGTTTCTTTCAATATCAGCTTAGGTATACCCAAATTTCTTTTTTTTTTTTCTTCTTTTTTTTTTTTAACATCTTTATTGGAGTATAATTGCTTTACAATGGTGTGTTAGTTTCTGCTTTATAACAAAGTGAATCAGTTATACATATACATATATCCCCATATCTCTTCCCTCTTGTGTCTCCCTCCCTCCACCCTCCTATCCCACCCATCTAGGTGATCACAAACACAGAGCTGATTTACCTGTGCTATGCGGCTGCTTCCCAGTAGCTATCTATTTTACATTTGGTAGTGTATATATGTCCATGTCACTCTCTCACTTTGTCCCAGTTTACCCTTCCTCCTTCCTGTATCCTCAAGTCCATTCTCTAGTAGATCTGTGTCTTTATTCCCGTCTGGACCCTAGATTCTTCATAAGCTTTTTTCTTGTTGTTTTTTAGATTCTATATATATGTGTTAGCATATGGTATTTGTTTTTCTCTTTCTGACTTACTTCACTCTGTATGACAGAATCTAGGTCAATTCACCTCACTACAAATAACTCAAATTCGTTTCTTTTATGGCTGAGTAATATTCCATTGTATATATGTGCCACATCTTCTTTATCCATTCATCCGATGATGGACACTTAGGTTGCTTCCATGTCCTGTCTTTTGTAAATAGAACTGCAATGAACATTGTGGTACATGACTCTTTTCGAATTATGGTTTTCTCAGGGTATATGCCCAGTAGTGAGATTACTGGGTCATACAGTAGTTCTATTTTTAGTTTTTTAAGGAAGCTCCATACTGTTCTCCATAGTGGCTGTATCAATTTACATTCCCACCAACAGTGCAAGAGGGTTCCCTTTTCTCCACACCCTCTCCAGCATTTATTTTTTGTAGATTTTTTGATGATGGCCATTCTGACTGGTGTGAGAAGATATCTCATTGTAGTTTTGATTTGCATTTCTCTAATGATTAATGATGTTGAACATTCTTTAATGTGCTTGTTGGCAACCTGTATATCTTCTTTGGAGAAATGTCTGTTTAGGTCTTCTGCCCATTTTTGGATTGGGTTTTTTGTTTTTTTGATATTGAGATGCATGAGCTGCTTGTAAATTTTAGAGATTAATCCTTTGTCACTTGCTTCATTTGCAAATATTTTCTCCGATTCTGAGGGTTGTCTTTTCGTCTTCTTTATGATTTCCTTTGCTGTGCAAAAGGTTTAAGTTTCATTAGGTCCCATTTGTTTATTTTTGTTTTTATTTCCATTTCTCTAGGAGCTGGATCAAAAAGGATCTTGCTGTGATTTATGTCATGGAGTGTTTTGTCATTTTCACAATGTTGATTCTTCCAATCCAAGAACACAGTATATCTCTCCAACTGTTAGTGTCATCTTTAATTTCTTTCATCAGTGTCCTATAATTTTCTGCATACAGGTCTTTTGTCTCCTTAGGTAGGTTTATTCATAGATTTTTTTATTCTTTTTGTTGCAATGGCAAATGGGAGTGTTTTCTTAATTTCACTTTCAGATTTTTCATCATTAGTGTATAGGAATGCAGGAGATTTCTGTGCATTAATTTTGTATCCTGCTACTTTACCAGATTCATTGATTAGCTCTAGTAGTTTTCTGCTAGCATCTTTAGGATTCTCTATGTATAGTATCATGTCATCTGCAAACACTGACAGCTTTACTTTTTCTTTTCTGGTTTGGATTCTTTTATTTCTTTTTCTCCACTGATTGCTGTGGCTAAAACTTCCAAAACTATGTTGAATAATAGTGGTGAGAGTGGGCACACTTGTCTTGTTCCTGATCTTAGTGGAAATGGTTTCAGTTTTTCAGCATGGAGGACGATGTTGGCTGTGGGTTTGTCATATATAGCCTTTATTATGTTGAGGTAAGTTCCCTCTATGCCTACTTTCTGAAGGGTTTTTTATCATGTATGGGTGTTGAATTTTGTCAAAAGCTTTCTCTGCATCTATTGAGATGATCATATGGTTTTTCTCCTTCAATTTGTTAATATGGTGTATCACATTGATTGATTTGCGTATATTGAAGAATCCTTGCGTTCCTGGGATAAACCCCACTTGATCATGGTGTATGATCCTTTTAATATACTGTTGGATTCTGTTTACTAGTATTTTGTTGAGGATTTTTGCATCTATGTTCATCAGTGAGATTGGCCTGTAGTGTTTTTTCTTTGTGGCATCTTTGGTTTTGGTATCAAGATGATGGTGGCTCGTAGAATGAGTTGGGGAGTATTCCTCCCTCTGCTATATTTTGGAAGAGTTTGAGAAGGATAGGTGTTAGCTCTTCTCTAAATGTTTGATAGAATTTGCCTGTGAAGCCATCTGTTCCTGGGCTTTTGTTTGTTGGAAGATTTTTAATGGATTTTTTTTTAAAGGATTTTCTTATTTATTTATTTATTTATTTATTTATTTATTTTTGGCTGTGTTGGGTCTTCGGTTCGTGCGAGGGCTTTCTCCAGTTGCGGCAAGCGGGGGCCACTCTTCATCGCGGTGCGGGGACCGCTCTTCATCGCGGTGCGCGGGCCTTTCTCTATCGCGGCCCCTCCCATCGCGGGGCACAGGCTCCAGACGCGCAGGCTCAGCAATTGTGGCTCACGGGCCCAGCTGCTCCGTGGCATGTGGGATCTTCCCAGACCAGGGCTCGAACCCGTGTCCCCTGCATTAGCAGGCAGATTCTCAACCACTGCGCCACCAGGGAAGCCCTGTTGGAAGATTTTTAATCACAGTCTCAATTTCAGTCTTCGTGATTGGTCTCTTCATTTTTTCTATTTCTTCCTGGTTCAGTCTCTGAAGGTTGTGCATTTCTAAGAATTTGTCGATTTCTTCCAGGTTGTCCATTTTATTGGCATATACTTGCTTGTAGTAATCTCTCATGATCCTCTGTATTTCTGCAGTGTCTGTTGTTACTTCTCCTTTTTCATTTCTAATTCTATTGATTTGAATCTTCTCCCTTTTTTTCTTGATGAGTCTGGTTAATGGTTTATCAATTTTGTTTATCTTCTCAAAGAACCAGCTTTAATTTTATTGATCTTTGCTATCATTTCCTTCATTTCTTTTTCATTTATTTCTGATCTGATCTTTATGATTTCTTTTCTTCTGCAACCTTTGGGGTTTTTTTGTTCTTCTTTCTCTAATTGCTTTAGGTGTGAGGTTAGGTTGTTTATTTGAGATGTTTCTTGTTTCTTAAGGTAGGATCGTATTGCTATAAACTTCCTTCTTAGAACTGCTTTTGCTGCATCCCATAGGTTTTGGGTCGTCGTGTTTTCATTGTCATTTGTTTCTAGGTATTTTTTGATTTCCTCTTTGATTTCTTCAGTGATCTCTTGGTTATTAAGTAGTGTTTTGTTTAGCCTCCATGTGTTTTTACTTTTTACAGATTTTTTCCTGTAATTGATATCTAGTCTCATAGCATTGTGGTTGGAAAAGATACTTGATACAATTTCAATTTTTTAAAATTTACCAAGGCTTGATTTGTGACCCAAGATATGATCTATCTTGGAGAATGTTCCATGAGCACTTGAGAAGAAAGTGTATTCTGTTGTTTTTGGATGGAATGTCCTATAAATATCAATTAAGTCCATCTTGTTTAATGTAGCATTTAAAGCCTGTGTTTCCTTATTTATTTTCATTTTGGATGATCTGTCCATTGGTGAAAGGGGGGTGTTAAAGTCTCCTACTATGATTGTGTTACTGTCGACTTCCCCTTTTATGACTGTTAGTATTTGCCTTATGTATTGAGGTGCTCGTATGTTGGGTGCATAAATATTTAGAATTGTTATATCTTCTTCTTGGTTTGATCCCTTGATCATTTTGTAGTGTCCTTCTATGTCATTTTTAATAATCTTTGTTTTAATGTCTATTTTGTCTGATATGAGAATTGCTACTCCAGCTTTCTTTTGATTTCCATTTGCATGGAATATCTTTTCCCATCCCCTCACTTTCAGTCTGTATGTGTCCCTAAGTCTGAAGTGGGTCACTTGTAGACAGGATACATACGGGTGTTGTTTTTGTATCCATTTAGCCAATCTATGTTTTTTGGTTGGAGCATTTAATCCATTTACATTTAAGGTAATTATCGATATGTATGTTCCTATTCCAATTTTCTTAAATGTTTTTGGTTTGTTTTTGTAGGTCTTTTCCTTCTCTTGTGTTTCCTGCTGAGAGAAGTTCCTTTAGCATTTGTTGTAAAGCTGGTTTGGTGGTGCTGAATTCTCTTAGCTTTTGCTTGTCTGTAAAGGTTTTAATTTCTCTGTCAAATCTGAATGAGATCCTTGCTGGGTAGAGTAATCTTGGTGGTAGGTTTTTCTTGTTCATCACTTTAAATATGTCCTGCCACTCCCTTCTGGCTTGCAGAGTTTGTGCTGCAAGATCAGCTGTTATCCTTATGGGGATTCCCTTATGTGTTACTTGTTGTTTTTCCCTTGCTGTTTTTAATATTTCTTCTTTGTATTTAATTTTTGATAGTTTGATTAATATGTTTTTGGCGTGTTTCTCCTTGGATTTATCCTCTATGGGACTCTCTGTGCTTCCTGGACTTGATTAACTATTTCCTTTCCCATATTAGGGAAGTTTTAAACTATACTCTCTTCAAATATTTTCTCAGTCCCTTTCTTGTTCTCTTCTTCTTCTGGGACCCCTATCATTCAAATGTTGGTGCGTTTAATGTTGTCCCAGAGGTCTTTGAGACTGTCCTCAATTCTTTTCATTCTTTTTTCTTTATTCTGCTCTGTGGTAGTTATTTCCACTATTTTATCTTCCATGTCTCTTATCCGTTCTTCTGCCTCAGTTATTCTGTTATTGATCCCTTCTAGAGAATTTTTAATTTCATTTATTGTGTTGTTCATCACTGTTTACTCTTTAGTTCTTCTTCGTCCTTTCTAAACGTTTCTTGTATTTTCTCCATTTTATTTCCAAGATTTTGGATCGTCTTTACTATCGTTATTCTGAATTCTTTTTCAGGTAGACTGCCTGTTTCCTCTTCATTTGTTAGGTCTGATGGGCTTTTACCATGGTCCTTCATCTGCTGTGTGTTTCTCTGTCTTCTCATTTTGCTTAACTTACTGTGTTTGGGGTCCCCTTTTTGCAGGCTGCAGGTTTTTAGTTCCCATTGTTTTTGGTGTCTGCCCCCAGTGGCTAAGGTTGGTTCAGTGTATTGTGTAGGCTTCCTGGTGGAGGGGACTAGTGCCTGTGTTCAGGTGAATGAGGCTGGATATTGTCTTTCTGGTGGGCAGGTCCACGTCTGGTGGTGTGTTTTGGGGTGTCTGTGGCCTTATTATGATTTTAGGCAGCCTTTCTGCTAATGGGTGCGGTTGTGTTCCTGTCTTGCTAGTTGTTTGGCATAGGGTGTCCAGCACTTGAGCTTGCTGGTCGTTGAGTGGAGCTGGGTCTTGGCGTTGAGATGGAGATCTCTGGGAGGTTTCGCTGTTTGATATTATGTGGAGCTGGGAGGTCTCTGGTGGACCAATGTCCTAAACTTGGCTCTCCCACCTCAGAGGCACAGCCCTGACACCTGGCTGGAACACCAAGAGCCGGTCATCCACACGACTCAGAATAAAAGGGAGAAAAAGAAAGAAAGAAGAAGGTAAAATTAAATTAAATTAAATTAAATTAAAAAGTTATTAAAATAAAAAATAATTTTTAAAAATAATTCAAAATGTAATAAAGAAAAGAGAAAAGAAGAGAGCAACCAAACCAAAAACCAAATCCACCAATGATAACAAGCGCTAAAAACTTTACTAAAAAAAAAAACAAAAAACAATGGACAGACAGAACCCTATGACAAATGGTAAAACAAAGCTATACAGACAAAATCACACACAGAGGCATACACATACACATGCACAGAAAGAGAAAAAGGGGAAAAAATATATATATCGTTGCTCCCAAAACCACCACCTCAATTTTGGGATGATTCGTTGTCTATTCAGGTATTCCACAGATGCAGGATACATCAAGTTGATTGTGGAGATTTAATCCGCTGCTCCTGAGGCTGCTGGGAGAGATTTCCCTTTCTCTTCTTTGTTCACACAGCTCCTGGGGTTCAGCTTGGGATTTGGTCCCACCTCTGTGTGTAGGTTGCCTGAGGGCGTCTCTTCTTCACTCAGACAGGACAGGGTTAAAGAAGCAGCTGATTTGGGGTCTCTGGCTCACTCAGGCCTCGGGGAGGGAAGGGTACAGAGTGCGGGGTGAGTCTGCGGCGGCAGAGGCCAGCATGACGTTGCACCAGCCTGACGCACTCTGTGTGTTCTCCTGTGGAAGCTGTCCCTGGATCACAGGAGCCGGCAGTGGCGGGCTGCACAGGCTCCCAGGAGGGGCAGTGTGGAGAGTGATGTGTGCTTGCACACAGGCTTCTTGGTGGTGTCAGCAGCAGCCTTAGCGTCTCATGCCCGTCTCTGGGGTCCATGCTGATAGCCGCAGCTCACGCCCATCTGTGGAGCTCCTTTAAGCAGCGCTCTTAATCCCCTCTCCTCGCGCACCAGGAAACAAAAAGGCAAGAAAAAGTCTCTTGCCTCTTCGGTAGTTCCAGACATTTTCCTGACTCTCTCCCGGCTAGCTGTGGCGCACTAGCCCACTTCAGGCTGTGTACACGCAGCCAACCCCAGTCCTCTTCCTGGGATCCGACCTCCGAAGCCAGAGCCTCAGCTCCCAGCCCCCGCCCGCCCTGGCGGGTGAGCAGAGAAGCCTCTCGGGCTGGTGAATGCTGGTCGGCACCTAGCCTCTGTGCGGGAATCTCTCCACTTTGCCCTCCGCACCCCTGTGGCTGCACTCTCCTCCGTGGCTCTGAAGCTTCCCCCCTCTGCCACCCGCAGTCTCCACCTGAGAAGGGCTTCCTTGTGTGTGGAGACCTTTCCTCCTTCACAGCTCCCTCCCACTGGTGCTGGTCCTGTCCCTATTCTTTTGTCTCTGTTTTTTCTTTTCCCCTACCCAGGTATGTGGGGGAGTTTCTTGCCTTTTGGGAGGTCTGAGGTCTTCTGCCAGCGTTCAGTAGGTGTTCTGTAGAAGTTGTTCCACATGTAGAAGTATTTCTGATGTATTTGTGGGGAGGAAGGTGATCTCCACATCTTAGTCTTCCGCCATCTTGAAGCTCCCCCAAATTTCTGAAAGTAGACATTTTGGGCCCTTTCAGTTGTAAATCCTTCCCAATTTTTTCAAAATTGTTTAGCTATGTTACTTTTTAAAGTACTTAGTACACAAAGACCTTTTTTAAAAAATTTTTCTTAAACTTATTCTAAATACTCTCCCTCTTTGTAGGTTCATGTTTGGGAGAAAGGATTCATCTAACTTTACACATGTTGACTTGGAAATACCTATGTAATATTGATGGGGGGTAGTTCAAGCCATCTATGGAAATGAATATCATCCCAAAGAAATAATATCTGAAATGAGGAGAGAAAAAGGCCAAGGAAAAGTCCTGGTCAAGGATGCTATGTACATAACAGAGGGAGGGAGAGAAGCAAACCACAAGGCGAAGAATGAGTCACTGAAGTAAAGGAAGGAAACCAGGGATGTGAAATATCCCAGAATCCTGAGAAAGAAGAAGCATAAAACAAGCTCAGATTTTCAGAAATTCAAAACAAAGTGGTGGTCAATTAAACATGTGTAATTTCCACTAGACTTTGAGAAATGAGATTATTGGTGGTCTTTACCCAAATTGCTTATGGTGAAATTGTAGAGGTAAATCCTCAACCTGAGTGCAAAATAAGATAGTGGAGAGAGCACACATAGACTCTTCCTCCTAAGAGCTTCCTGAGAGAGGATGCGAGTGCTAGAATAATAACAAAAAGGAGAGGTAAGTTTGATGGGGGCTATTTTTTAAGATATAAGAAATTTGACCATATTTATAGAATGCAAGGGGTAATACAGAAATGGGTAAGAGAAAGGGATTATTTAGAAAAACGTATTTTTGAAGGAGAAAGACCAAGATGGGTTCACAACTAAGTGGTAGTTACAGGCCTTGAAATGAAACAAGACATCCTCTTCCTCCAATCCTTGAGGAAAAATGGGGACAGTGGTTGAATTTTCATAAAATGTGTGTTGATGGTTATGGCAGGTGGGGAGTGGAGGGGGTTCCCCTGTGATGGTCTCTAAGAGGAAAGGTTATCTCTGAGAGACTTAGGAGTTATTTAGAAGTCTGGGGGAGTATTGAAGGTAAGAAATGGCAGGTGAGTGAAATATATACAAGTGATTACCAGGGACAAGCTGAGAAGCTAGGTGATCTTTTTTGGGGATATCAATCAGAAGTTTAGTGATATTTTTCCCCCAGCAACTTTAAGACAACTAAAGTAATGGCAGTTGGATTTGAGGGAAGGGGACAGACTTTAGAACTCTGCTTTGAAGATGTTCAGTTCCAAATGGTCACCAGTGCCTTCCATTGATTTTTCCAATTTATTTTTATCTTAGTAAAATTAACTTTATTGTACTAAGCCTGAGAATGCTGAGTAAATTCTGGATTACTAGACCTTGGAAGCTGAAAGAGCCTCAATACTTGATTTACTTCTCTCCCCACCATTTAAAGACACTAAACTCTTTACAGATGATATAATCAAGCCTCAAAGATTTGCTCAAAGCCAATAGGTAGTTAATGGCTGAATGGGAAGTTCAGGGTGTCAGGAAGGAAAGTGCCACCTGGAAAACACGATGAACACATTTCCAAGGATGATGAATGGCTTGGGATTCATTTTGCAAAATGTGGCTTGGAAAGTTGGAGCTGAGCCATGGCTTATTGTGTCTAATATAATGCAAGGTGATTGGACACTGATCATCTAACACTTGTTTGCTCTTTAAAGATGTTAAATGCCTTTTTATTCCCATACTTTTGTTGTAATAATATGTTGGACTTTTTCAAATCTAAGCATTTACCTCTTCGTTTGAAAAGGTATTGTCTACCAAAGGATGCACAATAAATCTAGCTATCTGAGCTAAACACCTCTGGTAATCAGCCAAAGTGAAACTGGAAGCAAAAACAAAATAAGGCCTTCATGATGATTGTGTCACCACAATAGAGCAACTACTTGAGCTTCCATGGTTCTGTTATACAAGGTCTTTATTAGGTCATAACTAAATATATATGAAAGATTTTCAAGAAAGAGCAAAATGGAATAAACCCAATGGGCTAATTCTACACAGTGAAGAATCCAGCTTTCAAAATTCATAAAATATTAAAATAATCTAGAAATCTCTGTGGAACAAGATGGCAATTTCAGGGTAGCTACTTCCAGGACTACATTAAATTTCATCCACTCTGCACTGTGTGTATACTGGGGTTGTATTCTGCTAAGGGGATTGGTTTTTGTTTTAAGACACATTGGTTTCTTAAAGCAACATGTGTATAAGTAAACTGCTGTTTTTAAGGCTTTTGCCTTTTTTCCCCCTTGGAGATCTTTGAACAAAGCCTAAATCATGAACACATAGAATATGCATATACATGAATACATAGCATAGAGAAATATTATTCGTTGGCTCAACATTATTAAACCTCTCCCATATGCAAAGCACATATTCGACATTTTAGGGTTACAGATTCATTCAGTTAAACAAAAATCTATTCAACTCTAAAATGTTGCAGACATGGGTATAGACATGATTAATCATGGTCTTTGATCACAGGAATCTGATTGTTTATTTTGCATGTACTAACTAAAAAGGAAGAAAGTAAAACAATAATAATTGTAGACATGCATATGATAATCTCCCCAGGGTTGTTTGTTTGCATAGCACCAGCGAATGACTAATTCACTGAGGAAGATTGTAAGCACCTCTCTGCTGGTGGTGCAAAGAGTAGTTTGGCTGCAATTATATTGGTCCAGGCAGGATATTACAAATGCCTGCACCAAAGCAATAGAAATGGAAATAGAGACATGAGGGCACATGCAGTTTATACTTATGGGTTATTATCAATAAGGGTTGATATTGGGATAGATGGGGACAGTGAAGAAGTGGACAGTTCCTGTTTTGAATTTCACTAACATTTGTGGGCTTTTTTCTTTTTCTTTTTCTTTTCATTGTTTTTATTTTATTTTATTTTTTTTAAACATCTTTATTGAAGTATAATTGCTTCACAATGGTGTGTTAGTTTCTGCTTTATAACAAAGTGAATCAGCTACAGATATATACACGTTCCCATATCTCCTCCCTCCCGCATCTCCCTCCCTCCCACCCTCCCCATCCCACCCCCCCAGGCGGTCACAAAGCACCGTGCTGATCTCCCTGTGCTATGTGGCTGCTTCCCAATAGCTATCTATTTTACATTTGGTAGTGTGTATATGTTCATGACACTCTCTCGTCCTGTCACATCTCACCCCTCCCCCTCCCCATATCCTCAAGTCCATTCTTTAGTAGGTCTGTGTCTTTATTCCCATCTTGCCACTAGGTTCTTCATGGCCTTTTTTTTTTTTTTCCTTAGATTCCATATATATGTGTTAGCATACTGTATTTGTTTTTCTCTTTCTGACTTACTTCACTCTGTATGACAGACTCTAACTCCATCCACCTCATTACAAATACCTCCATTTCATTTCTTTTTATGGCTGAGTAATATTCCATTGTATATATGTGCCACATCTTCTTTATCCATTCATCCAATGATGGACACTTAGGTTGCTTCCATGTCCTGGCTATTGTAAATAGAGCTGCAGTGAACATTGTGGTACATGACTCTTTTTGACCTATGGTTTTCTCAGGGTATATGCCCAGTAGTGGGATTGCTGGGTCGTATGGTAGTTCTATTTTTAGTTTTTTAAGGAACCTCCATACTGTTCTCCATAGTGGCTGTATCAATTTACATTCCCACCAACAGTGCAAGAGTGTTCCCTTTTCTCCACACCCTCTCCAGCATTTATTGTTTCTAGATTTCTTGATGATGGCCATTCTGACCGGTGTGAGATGATACCTCATTGTAGTTTTGATTTGCATTTCTCTAATGATTAATGATGTTGAGCATTCTTTCATGTGTCTGTTGGCAATCTGTATATCTTCTTTGGAGAAATGTCTATTTAGGTCTTCTGCCCATTTTTGGATTGGGTTGTTTGTTTTTTTTGTTATTGAGCTGCATGAGCTGCTTGTAAATCTTGGAGATTAATCCTTTGTCAGTTGCTTCATTTGCAAATATTTTCTCCCATTCTGAGGGTTGTCTTTTGGTCTTGTTTATGGTTTCCTTTGCTGTGCAAAAGCTTTTAAGTTTCATTAGGCCCCATTTGTTTATTTGTGTTCTTATTTCCATTTCTCTAGGAGCTGGGTCAAGAAGGATCTTGCTGTGATTTATGTCATAGAGCGTTCTGCCTATGTTTTCCTCTAAGAGTTTTATAGTGTCTGGCCTTACACTTAGGTATTTAATCCATTTTGAGTTTATTTTTGTGTATGATGTCAGGGAGTGTTCTAATTTCATACTTTTACATGTACCTGTCCAATTTTCCCAGCACCACGTATTAAAGAGGCTGTCTTTTCTCCACTGTATATGCTTGCCTCCTTTATCAAAGATAAGGTGACCATATGTGCATGGGTTTATCTCTGGGCTTTCTATCCTGTTCCATTGATCTATATTTCTGTTTTTGTGCCAGTACCAAACTGTCTTGATTACTGTAGCTTTGTAATATAGTCTGAAATCAGGGAGCCTGATTCCTCCAGCTCCATTTTTCGTTCTCAAGATTGCTTTGGCTATTCGGGGTCTTTTGTGTTTCCATACAAATTGTGAAATTTTTTGTTCTAGTTCTGTGAAAAATGCCAGTGGTAGTTTGATAGGGATTGCATTGAATCTGTAGATTGCTTTGGGTAGTAGAGTCATTTTCACAATGTTGATTCTTCCAATCCAAGAACATGGTATATCTCTCCATCTATTTGTATCATCTTTAATTTCTTTCATCAGTGTCTTATAATTTTCTGCATACAGGTCTTTTGTCTCCTTAGGTAGGTTTATTCCTAGGTATTTTATTCTTTTTGTTGCAATGGTAAACTGGGGTGTTCTCTTAATTTCACTTTCAGATTTTTCATCATTAGTATATAGGAATGCAAGAGATTTCTGTGCATTAATTTTGTATCCTGCTACTTTACCAAATTCATTAATTAGCTCTAGTAGTTTTCTGGTGTCAGTTTTAGGATTCTCTATGTATAGTATCATGTCATCTGCAAACAGTGACAGCTTTACTTCTTCTTTTCCGATTTGGATTCCTTTTGTTTCTTTTTCTTCTCTGATTGCTGTGGCTAACACTTCCAAAACTATGTTGAAGAATAGTGGTGAGAGTGGGCAACCTTGTCTTGTTCCTGATCTTAGTGGAAATGGTTTCAGTTTTTCACCATTGAGGACAATGTTGGCTGTGGGTTTGTCATATATGGCCTTTATTATGTTGAGGAAAGTTCCCTCTATGCCTACTTTCTGCAGGGCTTTTATCATAAATGGGTGTTGAATTTTGTCGAAAGCTTTCTCTGCATCTATTGAGATGATCATATGGTTTTTCTACTTCAATTTGTTAATATGATGTATCACATTGATTGATTTGCATATATTGAAGAATCCTTGCATTCCTGGGATAAACCCCACTTGATCATGGTGTATAATCCTTTTAATGTGCTGTTAGATTCTGTTTGCTAGTATTTTGTTGAGGATTTTTGCATCTATGTTCATCAGTGATATTGGCCTGTAGTTTTCTTTCTTTGTGACATCTTTGTCTGGTTTTGGTATCAGGGTGATGGTGGCCTCGTAGAATGAGTTGGGGAGTGTTCCTCCCTCTGCAATATTTTGGAAGAGTTTGAGAAGGATAGGTGTTAGCTCTTCTCTAATTGTTTGATAGAATTCGCCCGTGAAGCCATCTGGTCCTGGGCTTTTGTTTGTTGGAAGATTTTTAATCACAGTTTCAATTTCAGTGCTTGTGATTGGTCTGTTCATATTTTCTATTTCTTCCTGGTTCAGTCTCGGTAGGTTGTGCATTTCTAAGAATCTGTCCATTTCTTCCAGGTTGTCCACTTTATTGGCATAGAGTTGCTTGTAGTAATCTCTCATGATCGTTTGTATTTCTGCAGTGTCAGTGGTTACTTCTCCTTTTTCATTTCTAATTCTATTGATCTGAGTCTTCTCCCTTTTTCTCTTGATGAGTCTGGCTAATGGTTTATCAATTTTGTTTATCTTCTCGAAGAACCAGCTTTTAGTTTCATTGATTTTTGCTATTGTTTCCTTCATTTCTTTTTCATTTATTTCTGATCTGATCTTTATGATTTCTTTCCTTCTGCTAGCTTTGGGGTTTTTTTGCTCTTCTTTCTCTAATTGCTTTAGGTGCAAGGTTAGGTTGTTTATTCGAGATGTTTCCTGTTTCTTGATGTAGGCTTGTATTGCTATAAACTTCCCTCTTAGCACTGCTTTTGCTTCATCCCATAGGTTTTGGGTCGTCATGTCTCCATTGTCATTTGTTTCTAGGTATTTTTTGATTTCCCCTTTGATTTCTTCAGTGATCACTTCGTTATTAAGTAGTGTATTGTGTAACCTCCATGTCTTTGTTTTTTTTACAGATCTTTTCCTGTAATTGATATCTAGTCTCATAACATTGTGGTCGGAAAAGATACTTGATACGATTTCAATTTTCTTAAATTTACCAAGGCTTGATTTGTGACCCAAGATATGATCTATCCTGGAGAATGTTCCATGAGCACTTGAGAAAAATGTGTATTCTGTTGTTTTTGGGTGGAATGTCCTATAAATATCAATTAAGTCCATCTTGTTTAATGTATCATTTAAAGCTTGTGTTTCCTTATTTATTTTCATTTTGGATGATCTGTCCCTTGGTGAAAGTGGGGGGTTAAAGTCCGCTACTATGATTGTGTTACTGTCGATTTCCCCTTTTATGGCTGTTAGTATTTGCCTTATGTACTGAGGTGCTCCTATGTTGGGTGCATAAATATTTACAATTGTTATACCTTCCTCGTGAATCGATCCCTTGATCATTATATAGTGTCCTTCTTTGTCTCTTGTAATAGTCTTTATTTTAAAGTCTATTTTGTCTGATATGAGAATTGCTACTCCAGCTTTCTTTTGATTTCCATTTGCATGGAATATCTTTTTCTATCCCCTCACTTTCAGTCTGTATGTGTCTCTAGGTCTGAAGTGGGTCTCTTGTAGACAGCATATATATGGGTCTTGCTTTTGTATCCATTCAGCCAGTCTGTGTCTTTTGGTGGGAGGATTTAATCCATTTACATTTAAGGTAATTATCGATATGTATGTTCCTATTCCCATTTTCTTAAATATTTTATGTTTGTTATTGTATTGTTTTCCTTCTCTTGTGTTTCTTGCCTAGAGAAGTTCCTTTAGCATTTGTTGTAAAGCTGGTTTGGTGGTGCTGAACTCTCTCAGTTTTTGCTTGTCTGTAAAGGTTTTAATTTCTCTGTCAAATCTGAATGAGATCCTTGCTGGGTAGAGTAACCTTGGTTGTAGGTTTTTCTCCTTCATCACTTTAAGTATATCTTGCCACTCCCTTCTGGCTTGCAGAGTTTCTGCTGAAAGATCAGCTGTTAACCTTATGGGGATTCCCTTGTGTGTTATTTGTTGTTTTTCCCTTGCTGCTTTTAATATGTTTTCTTTATATTTAATTTTTGATAGTTTGATTAATATGTGTCTTGGTGTGTTTCTCCTTGGATTTATCCTGTATGGGACTCTCTGTACTTCCAGGACTTGATTAACTATTTCCTTTCCCATATTAGGGAAGTTTTCAACTATAATCTCTTCAAATATTTCCTCAGTCCCTTTCTTTTTCTCTTCTTCTTCTGGGACCCCTATAATTCGAATGTTGGTGCATTTAATGTTGTCCCAGTGGTCTCTGAGACTGTCCTCAGTTCTTTTCATTCTTTTGTCTTTATTCTGCTCTGCAGTAGTTATTTCCACTATTTTATCTTCCAGGTCACTTATCCGTTCTTCTGCCTCAGTTATTCTGCTATTGATCCCGTCTAGAGTATTTTTAATTTCATTTATTGTGTTTTTCATCATTGCTTCGTTCCTCTTTAGTTCTTCTACATCCTTGTTAAATGTTTCTTGCATTTTGTCTATTCTATTTCCAAGATTTTGGATCATCTTTACTATCATTATTCTGAATTCTTTTTCAGGTCGACTGCCTATTTCCTCTTCATCTGTTAGGTCTGGTGTGTTTTGACCCTGCTCCTTCACCTGCTGTGTGGTTTTTTGTCTTCTCATTTTGCTTATCTTACTGTGTTTGGGGTCTCCTTTTCACAGGTTGCTGGTTCGTTGTTCCTGTTGTTTTTGGTATCTGTCCCCAGTGGCTAAGGTTGGTCCAGTGGGTTTTGTAGGCTTCCTGGTGGAGGGGACTAGTGCCTGTGTTCTGGTGGATGAGGTTGGATCTTGTCTTTCTGGTGGGCACGTCCACGTCTGGTGGTGTGTTTTGGGGTGTCTGTGGCCTTATGATGATTTTAGGCAGCCTTTCTGCTAATGGATGGGGCTGTGTTCCTGTCTTGCTAGTTGTTTGGCATAGGGTGTCCAGCACTGTAGCTTGCTGGTCGTTGAGTGAAGCTGGGTCTTGATGTTGAGATGGAGATCTCTGAGAGATTTTCACCATTTGGTGTTACGTGGAGCTGGGAGATCTCTCGTGGACCAGTGTCCTGAAGTTGGCTCTCCCACCTCAGAGGCACAGCCCTGATGCCTGGCTGGAGCACCAAGAGCCTTTTGTCCACACGGCTCAGAATAAAAGGGAGAAAAAAATAGAAAGAAAGAAAGAAAGAAAGAGGATAAAATAAAATAAAATAAAGCTATTATAATAAAAAATAAGAGAAAAATTATTAAGAATAAATGTATTCAGAAAAAAAAATTTTTTAATTTTTAAAAATAGATTTATTAATTTTTTGTAGTAAAAAATAAGAAAAAAATTATTAAGAAAAAAATTTATTAAGAAAAAAATGTTTAATTTTTTAAAATAAAAAATATGAAAAAACTTATTAAAAACATTTTTTTTAATTTCTAAAAATAGAAAATAAGGAAAAAATTATTAAGAAAACATTTATTAGGAATAAAAATTTTTTTGAGAAAAAAAACAAAACAAAACAAAAAAAACACGGATGGACCTAACCCTAGGACTAATGGTGAAAGCAAAGCTATACAGACAAAATCTCACCCAGAAGCATACACATATACACTCACAAAAAAAGGAAAAGGGGAAAAATTAATATATTGTGTTTCCAAAGTCCACCTCTTGAATTTGGGATGATTCGTTGTCTATTCAGGTATTCAACAGATGCAGGCACATCAGGTTGTTTGTGGAGCTTTAATCCGCTGCTTCTGAGGCTGCTGGGAGAGACTTCCTTTTCTCTTCTTTGTTCGTACAGCTCCCGGAGGTCAGCTTTGGATTTGGACCCGCCTCTGCGTGTAGTTCACTTGAGGGCGTCTGTTCCCCGCCCAGACAGGACGGGGTTAAAGGAGCAGCTGCTTCGGGGGCTCTGGCTCACTCAGGCAGGGGGGAGGGAGCGGTACGGAGGAGGCGGGGCGAGCCTGCAGTGGCAGAGGCTGGCGTGACGTTGCAGCAGCCTGAGGCGCGCCGAGCGTTCTCCCGGCGAAGTTGTCCCTGGATCACAGGACCCTGGCAGTGGCGAGCTGCACAGGCTCCCGGGAGGGGCAGTGTGGAGAGTGACCTGTGCTCGCACACAGGCTTCTTGGTGGCGGCAGCAGCAGCCTTAACGTCTCCCGCCCATCTCTGGGGTCTGCGCTGATAACCGCGGCTCACGCCTGTCTCTGGGGTCCGCACTGTTAGCCGTGGCTTGCGCCTGCCTCTGGGGTCCGCGCTGTTAGCCGCAGCTCGCGCCCGCCTCTGGGGTCCGTGCTGATAGCTGCAGCTCGCGCCCATCTCTGGGGCCCGCGCTGATCGCCACGGCTCACGCCCGTCTCTGGAGCTCGTTTAGGCGGTGCTCTGAATCCCCTCTCCTTGCGCGCCGTGAAACAAAGAGGCAAGAAAAAGTCTCTTGCCTCTTTGGCAGCTGCAGACTTTTTCCCGGACTCCCTCCCGGCTAGCACCGAAGCCCGAGCCTCAGCTCCCAGCCCCCGCCCGCCCCGGCGGGTGAGCAGACAAGCCTCTCGGGCTGGTGAGCGCTGCCTGGCGCCATGCCGCCGTGTGGGAATCTCTCTGTTTTTCCCTCTGTGCCCCTGTTGCTGTGGGATCTGCGCTGATAGCCGTGGCTTGCGCCTGCCTCTGGGGTCCACGCTGATAGCCGCGGCTCGTGCCCGTCTCCGGAGTTCTTTTAGGCAGCACTCTGAATCCCCTCTCTTTGCGCGCCACGGAACAAAGAGGCAAGAAAAAGTCTCTTGCCTCTTCAGCAGCTGCAGACTTTTTCCTGGACTCCCTCTCGGCTAGCACCGAAGCCCGAGTCTCAGCTCCTAGCCCCGCCCACCCCGACGGGTGAGCAGACAAGCCTCTAGGGCTGGTGAGTGCTGGTCGGCACCGATCCTCTGTGCGGGAATCTCTCCGCTTTGCCCTCCGCACCCCTGTGGCTGCGCTCTCCTCCATGGCCCCGAAGCTTCCCCCCTCTGCCACCCACAGTCTCTGCCCACGAAGGGGCTTCCTAGTGTGTGGAAACCTTTCCTCCTTCACAGCTCCCTCCCACTGGTGCAGGTCCCGTCCCTATTCTTTTGTCTCTGTTATTTCTTTTTTCTTTTGCCTTACCCAAGTACGTGGGGATTTTCTTGCCTTTTGGGAGGTCTGACGTCTTCTGCCAGCGTTCAGTGGGTGTTCTGTAGGAGCAGTTCCACGTGTAGATGTATTTCTACTGTATCTGTGGGAAGGAAGGTGATCTCCGCGACTTACTCTTCCACCATCTTGCCCCTCTCTCCGCATCTGTGGGCTTTTTGATCAAAATGGTCAAATAGTGGTCATTTGGAGGCTCATGGACTACTTTTAAATATGGTAACAACTATATATGGTCTCCCAGAAAATTTATGTGGACACAGAGAAATTTTGCATGTAACATCATGGTCTTCCTGAAATCCATCTATGACCAGAACAGATGTGATGCCTTTGTCATAAAGACTGCAGGATGATTACTAACGTGAATTGTGCTCTGAAGAAAAACAGGAATGCTATGAAGATATTGTCAGCCTAAAGATGGAGATGGAGGTAGGGAGGTAGCAATGTCAGGGAAGGCTACTCTGGGGAAGCGAATATAATATACATGAATGAAAAAATAGTAAGTGATAAATGGATAAATTAGATTTTAAGCCCCTAAGGTTACTTTAAAAAAAAAAAATATATATATATATAACATAGCTTTATAGATATATAATTTACATACTATACTATTCACCCATTTAAAGCATGTGAGTTAATGGCTTTTAGTATATTCATAGAGTTCGACAACCATCACCACAATCAATTTTGGAACATTTTTGATACACCCCAAAGAAGTGCATCCCTAGTAGCAGTCACTCCACATTTCCCTGGAGCTTGTTTCTCCCATCCCTACAAGCCACACACAAGCACTAACTGCTTTCTGAATCTATAGATTTACCCATTCTGGACAATTCATATAATTGAAACCATAAAATATTGATCTTTTGTGACTGACTTCTTTCTTTTTTTTTTTTTTTTTTTAAAGAGTTGCACTCAGTGCTACAACTTCTTTTTTTTTTTTTTTAATTTATTTATTTTTATTTTTGGCTGTGTTGGGTCTTCGTTTCTGTGCGAGGGCTTTCTCTAGTTGTGGCAAGCGGGGGCCACTCTTCATCGTGGCGCGCGGGCCCCTCACTGCCGCGGCCTCTCCTGTTGCGGAGCACAGGCTCCAGACACACAGGCTCAGTAGTTGTGGCTCACAGGCCTAGCCGCTCTGCGGCATGTGGGATCTTCCCAGACCGGGGCATGAACCCGTGTTCCCTGCATTGGCAGGCGGATTCCCAACCACTGCGCCACCAGGGAAGCCCCTGACTTCTTTCTTGATATAATGTTTTCAAGATTCATGCATGCTGGGGCAGGTATCAACACTTCATTCCTTTTTATAGCTGAATAGTATTCAGTTGTATGGATATACCACATTTTATGTATCCATCAGTTGAAGAACATTTGAGTTATTTCCACTTTTTTGGCTATTTGAATAATGCTGCAATGAACATTTGTGTGCAAATTTTTGTGTGGATATATGTTTGTTTGTTTTCTTCTCTCTTAAATGTATGGCTAGAAGTAGAATTGTCATATGGTAACTCTATTTTTAACTTTTTGATGAACTGCCAAATAGTTTTCCTTACTTTTATTTTAAATTTTATTACATTTGTCTTATTACTCCATCTCTTGCTTTGTATAATAGATGTTTCCTGGAAAAATTCCATTTAGGTTGAATTATTTGTTAATGAAATCAGGTTTTATGTGTTCAAAGGGAGCTTGATATTTAATGGCATCTGGATTTTTAACACTTATGTCAAAGCTCTGAATTAGGAAACAGAAAACCTGGATTCCAAAGCTGAGCTTTAATATTAACTCACTATGTGACCTGGACATGACTATTAACCCATGAGAAAAAAGGAACTTTCTCTTAAGAAAAATTATCTAGCAAAATATGTAATGGCTAGTGAAGTATATCAGAAAGCTAAATTACACCAGGTTTAGATAAGGATGACTAGAAAAACAAACAAAATAATAAAGTTTAGATAAATTCAGATTACTTAAGGGAAAGATCTGATTCAGATATTTGTCATTTTAATTTAACTTATAATTGAAAGACACAAATAATTGCAAGTGAGAATCTCATTTTTCACCCCCTTCTTCCCTATATTATTTTTGGCTAGAGCTTTAGTTTCAGCTTTTCTGTTGCCATTTTCTAACTAAGACCTAAGCAGAATATGGAGAGAAGTAGGAACCTGAATGATCAGTTAACTAATCGCTTCTTAATGCTGATGTTCAGAATTTTAGTGTGGAATCAAACATTCAACAGCTCTGAGATTCCTGTGAAGTTGGATTATGCTGAATTCCTGGAGCTTAAAAGGTATAACAGCTGGTTTATACCTGCCATTATCAGGAGATTTTTTTTTTCTCAGTTTTTTTCTTTTTATTTCTTTTTTTTTTTTTTTTAGTTTTAGATAGACTGAATCTCCAGCCTTTTATTTTATAAAGGAGACAGACTGGCTAGAAATGGAAAAAGATACGCTGTCAAACTGTGTAATTTTTGAGCTATTCCTTCCTTAGAAAGGAGAGCAATACTATTCAGTTATTATTCACCATGCATATATTGACAGCTTATTGCATGCAAAACATTCATCTGGTTAAGATGGAGGATATAAAGATAAATAACACCTACAACTTCCCAAAAGTTTACTGTCTAAAGTACATAGATATCTGTTAAATATGTTGAGAATGTTTAAAGATCTTTAGATCTCCAAATAAAGATGCTGAGGAAATTCAGAGGAGGGAGAAATGACTCCTATGAGAAGAATTCAAGAAAGCTTTGGAGAGAGGGTTTGGTTCCATTTGAACTGAGCCTTGGAGGATGGGGGACTGTATTCTATATGGCAGAGGATGCAAACACATTCTAGACAGAGGGTCCATTAGGAACAAAGGCATGAAGTGAGAAAGTACACCAAGCCTGTTTGGGGAAGAATAGTTTTATCCAAAAACATTCAAGAAAAGCCTTAGATAGGATCTTCCACAAATTCCCTAGATATTTCAAATAAAATCTGAGTGGGACAGCCTTCTATGACTCTTGATACTCTTTCTCTGCAAGATTTTTTGGAACTCTCTTCCTCCGCACTTATCCCACTGGAGGAAAACAGAACCCCCAAAGCTCCAAAGTGTTATGTTTAGACTTGCCATATGACTTTATGTGGAGAGAAGAATGCTTCTGTCCAAGGACAATGTCCATATAATTATCTGTGAATAAATGAATGAATAAGTGAATGGAGAGGAGACCAGCAGACCCTTGTTTATGGTGTAGGGGAAGTTTAGGGGAACGTTTTTAGAAATGGGTTATAAAATGTTCTGGATTCTTACACTGTGAAATTTCTTCAAGAACTCTACTCAATACTCTGTAATAACCTATATGGGAAAAGAATCTGAAAAAGAATCTGAAAAAGAAGAGATATATGTTTATGTATAATTAAATCACTTTGCTGCACACCTGAAACTAACACAACTTTGTAAATCAACTATACTCCAATATAAAATAAACATTTTTTTTTAAAAAAGAATGCTTTTGGTTACTCATTGCTCTGTTATACTACTTCTCATAGAGACCATGGATTCACTGGAAGCTTGAAGCATCTGGGGTCCAGGATAGAGAACAAAAAAATATCTCCAATTGCTAAATAGTTGCCAATGAAATAATTTAGCTCGAAAGGTGTCAGTGTCAACATGTGAGATTAAGGGTTGATAGTTTGTCTGCTTACCATTTGTTTGGCATTGCTATTTATATATTCAGAAAATCAATGGAAGTTTGTTCAACTTTTGAAATTTTAATTTATAGTCCAAGAGACAGCAAAGAAATTTTTTTCAATGAATAAAATCTAGAATATAATATGTGTCAGGATGCTTTCAATAGTCTGCAAAGTACTTTGCCTATGAAAGAAGCTAAATAAAATACGGAATTAGAATTATTTGATAAATTTAATCAATAAATCTTTTTCATCTAAATAATTTGGACTCTCTCTAAAATCAGGATGGGCTTGAATAACTTAAATTAGACAAATACACCGCTAAATATTAAACCTTTGACTAACTGTATTGTATAATCTGAAACTGTCAATTATAGTTTTCAATCTGAAAGATATGATATAAACAGCAACAACTATAAAAAGTAATTCTCATGACCATTTCTGATTAAACTGAGACATAGACATAGTTTATAAGAAATAATTCACTTTAAAAAACTAACCTTAAAGGACAAGGCAAGAAGGAAAACAATTTTATATTTTTCTCTATGTGAATCAAAGCCCTTTATAATTTTTAATTGCATGGTATGTGCTCTAGCAAGTTGTGAAAAATATTTATTATATCATACCCTGCAACTCTTTAACTGTGGCTGAAAGTTTTTTTTCTGTTTTTTGTTTTGTTTTATTTTTTGGTTTTTTTTTTTGTTGTTTGTTTTTTTAGAGCTCAACATTTTGGCATATTTGTATCAGATCTTTTCTGAGGGTGATATTCCAGATACAGGTGATACTGCTCTGTAATCCTTTACAGTTTATTCCTATCCTTCCTCTACCCAGTGGTACCCAGTAACCTGAGTTTAGTGTTTCTTATTTTCATCACTTGTTATTCATTTAATAAATATTTATCAAGTGCCCCTTATTGGCCTGGGACTCCTCTATGTGTGGGGAATACACACAGCAGTGAACAAAACAACAATTCCCATGCTCATGGACCTTTTATTCAAATGTGGGAGGGGATGGGCAACATGCAAATAAACAAGTGAATTATGTGGCCAGAACTGATCATTTTTTCTGAAAGAAGTTTAGCTCTAAACTTTACCCTGACATGAAGTGCATGGGTCCATTATATTTGTTAGTACTCATATGTACACCGCAGAATCAGGTCAATAGGGTTGTCTGTGAATACACCTAAGCACCTCTTTTCCTTTGTAGTAAAATTTGAATCCCCTTGACAATTCCTCAGCTCTCATAAGTAGTTTAATCTGGGGTGTATACACAAATTATGCAGTCACATGAGGCACCAAACTTATGGTACAGTGTCCAAATGTTAGTGAATTCACTTGGCTTGTTGTCAGCAGTCGACGTCGGATATCGAGCTCCTGGCAGGAGCCTGAATGAAGTCATCTCTTCCACCTTCACTTGACCTCAGCCCAGGGACTGTAGAGCTCAGCTGTAATGTTTCATAATACATTGACACATCAATTCCACACCAGTCCTGCCCTCCAGCCTTGCTGAGCTTAACTAATAAGTAAAGAAAGGAAAGTTCAGTTATGAGAAACAATGTTTTCACAATGATGTTTCATCATTCAGATGTTTATTAGATTTCCTATTGAATACGATTTTTATTTGAGGAAGCAACAGATAGTATCTGATCTAAAACTCTAACTCTACTTTCAGCCTCTAAAAAAGTTGTTTTATCTAAGTCAAAGGCTTTTATCTATTTTTACATACTGATCATTATCAGAAGCAATGTCAAAACTATAATGCATAAAACAAATATAAGAGATGTTTTCATCCTGTTTATGGCCTGCTAAGAAATAGAATATACTTAAAATTTGTATATAAGAAATTTGTATATTTCAGACAGGTTTAGAAAAAAATGCACCTGAAATAGTATATCTAACAGATGCATCTGAAGTTTCATTCATTGAAAACTGTTATTCAATGTCATTCTAAACAAATGAGTACAACAGGACTAGATTTAGGGCTATTAATCTTAAAATCAATCTTAATCAAAGGAAATTGAGATAACTTTTAAAATATATGAATAAAAAGCAAAACCCCAAACAAAAAAACCTAACCCTAACAATTTGAACTGGTTTTATGATGTGTCTTTTCTCTTGGAGATAATCAGGCATGACCCAATTTTATTGAGAATTTACTTTGCATGTGCAAGTCATTTTGCTAGATGGTGAGGGTCAGCTATTGTTCATACTTTAAATTCCATCTTCTTTGGCTGGAGGATCAAGAAGGCTGAACCAAAGATTCTGGAATCTCAGAAGCTTTTGTCTTTAAAGAGACCACTGCTGGTTCATAACGTTCTTTGGCTATTCACCGAAACAACAGGACCACACCACAGGCTCTGGGAGGGCTGAGTTTTGGAGAACACAAGCAAGGACTTTCTTCTTTCATTTGGTCTGTCTCAGCATTCTGAAGGTTGTCCAACTCTGGGACTCATCAAGTTTCATTTCTTCCATTAGGCCTGGAATAAAGAACAAACCTGCAAATTCTGTCAAAATGGGTGATGTATGGCTGCTGAGAAATTCAAATTGCTTCAAGTGTGGGAGCCAACAAAATAATGTCCCACTACAGGATGAGATCACAGCATCATGCGCTCATTCTCTGTGTGAGCTGCATTCTATATGCATGGGGGAGAGCCAAAGCATGAGTTCATTGAAGGAATGATAAAGTGCTTCTCCTTAACCCTCTATCTTCCAAGAGTTCAACCAAATCCAACATGGCCGTGGATTCCACCTCGGATACTCCTGGGTATTGCACTGCACTCCACACAGTAATGATAGACAGTAAAACAGACAGACACATGGAGAACATAGAACAAATCAAACTTAGATTACTCATTGGATTGAAATTCCTGAGTGCACTATCGGCTGAAAGAAAAATGCACATGTAAAAGCTGTGAGTTAAGTTTTATTCGGGGAACTTACCCAGGACTATAGCCTGGGAAACAGTCCTTCAGATAGCTCAGAGGAACTGCTTTGAAGAGGTAAGGAAGGAACAAGGAGATATACATATATATATATATATTTATATATATATATATTATTTTTGGCTAGGGAAAAACATGTAGTCGAACATCCAAAGATCGTTGCTAATCGCAAAGAATAGATATCTCAAGTTAATGAATTTAGTGCTTTTCTTTGTATAGGAAGATGCAAGAGCCTGGGGTCATTGAAATTTTTCCTTAGATATGCATCTTAACTATCTAGGGGCCAGTGTATCCAAAGCACAGAATGCTTCCTATTTTTCTCCATCCTAAATTCCCCTCAGGGTGCACTGCAGTAGCTCATGGCTTGATCCTTGTAGAACTGGAATGGCAGGCGACTTTTTTTTTTTTTTTTTCTTTACAACACCATCATCTTATCAGCCATGATGGCTGAAGCTCTCCAGGTTGATAAACTTTGGCTGCCCTCCATGAGTTTAAGAATGTCATAGAATCACAAGATTCTGCCTTGCACATAGCATCTGCCTTGAGTGAGTTATCCCAAATATGTTTGCTATATGTGATGGTGACAACCAAGTTTTAGGTGAAAAGTTGAACTGAAGTGTTGGTTTAGGAGGAGAGTTAAAATTCCCTGGAGATTTTTTATAAAAACATTCAGCAAATGTAAAAGCATGGATCTCAAGGTGATTTGGAGGCTTCCTTTCTCATTGGCCCCAATTATTTCTAGGTTTTCAGGAGACAAACTGTATGTTTCCAAGAGTCAAATACAGAATTCAAACAGTGTGTGGTCATCAGGAGGAGGTTCTAACAAGGCAGAAGCTCACAAAGAAGTAGTTTGGAAAACAAATGTAGTAAAATATATTTGTAGCTCTTATCTCAAAGCAGGCTTTCAAATTTCTAAGAGAGTAGAAGACAACTCAGGAGGAACATTCAGCATGGGCCTCAGGTAGAGGTGGAGAGAAAGGACCCCTGAGAACTGGGATTAATGAGAGGCTGTTCTGATATGACCTGGGCTATCCTGCATCCTCTCTTTCCTTCTTTTTCACATGCTTGTCTTCTTCCATGTTTTCTTCCCAGATCTAAAGTTGCCTGATCAAATACAGAATGGCTGATTAAATTTGTATTTTGGATACACAACAAATAATTGTATTCATTGTTTATTTATTTTTTAAAAACTCATTGAAAAATACATACATTGCTTGTCTGAAATTCAAATTTAACTGAGAAACCCTGTGCTTTTATTTGCTAAGCCTGGCAACCCTATCTGTATGCCCCCCAGTCCATCCCACTGGAGCCTAACAGCAGACAGAGAAAAGGATTGTAATTAACAGTAGCGGCTAAGGAGAACATGGCCAAATGAAATGGGTTGGCCTTGATATTTCCGGCTATTTATAGGCTCCATTTCACGGATGAAACATTTGTTTGCCACGGCTCATTCTGCTCAGCCCTCACACCCCCAGCGAGGCCTTTTGCTCCAACACTGACTGCTTTTCCTTTAAGTTAACCATTTGAGTAAAGAGCTGGATAAAGTGGGAAAACTGTTTACTGGAGAACTGTCCCAGGTGAGGTTCCTTCACCATCTGTGGGGGCACTTCTCCTTGGTGGGAGAGGTTGCTAGGTTCAGTCTGCAGGTTTTTGTTCTCCAGCAGAATCTTTGGTAAATACCCCTATTAAATCACCACTTGCTTTGGCTCACAGATTTTTGCATATGAATGCTTGAGATATTAAGTAGAATCTTGAAATAAAAAGGAAAACATTACTGTGTTGCTGCTCTCACGTATTCACTGTGGAAAAAAATGTTTCCTCAAATATGTATTGCCTTAGACTGGTTTCATGAGAGAACTATAAGAGAAAAAAGATATTAAGCCTTATGTATTTCTGTGTACTCACTGAGAAAGTGTAAAGCTGAAAACTCTTGCACCAGAGAATCCACAGTTGATTGGTGAAGTCATGGAAATCTGTCAAATTTAACAGCTTTCAAGCACTATCTTACACATTGCACATATTTTCTCTCTTACGTAAAGATTTCAGTTGGCAATGTATTATATCTGTTTTCGTCTCAGTGAATTACATAAATAGCTTGCATGATATACAAAATTTCTTGCTTACCCGTCAAGTGTTACATTTTCATCTTGACTCCAAAGATCATATATGGAATGTAGAACACACCTAGAATGCGAACTATAAAACAAATACTGAAACTTAGCACATCCTAGAAAAATAAGAAACATTCATTTAGGTTGGAAGCAACATCTTCCAAGTGGTGAGACAAATATATTCACAAGTCTGCTAATAAATCTGCCAATAAACTTTCTTTCTAAATATATTCAAAGAGAGACTTTTAGTTACCTTTTAGTGAGAAATGCGTGTATATTTGGCTGTTTATAAGGACTTGGAATATAGCCTCTATGGACGTCTTTAATGTTCAAGTACAATTCTACCTAATTTTAAGTAATTTTTAAATTTGCTGTGAATTTATTCTTTTCTTATTTGTCAGGCTGTCCCAAGTGTGTCAATAACTACTTTTTTTTTTTTTTTTCCGGATCTTTAACCAAAGACCGGTGTTTCTCATTAGAGTTCATCCCTACAAATTAAATTAAAACCTCTTTTACTTGTCTTGCTAACAGAAAAGAACCAAATTATTTATCTTGAAACTTCTCATTTCTAAGTATTTTACTAAGAAAAATATGTATGGTACAAATGTACATTGAGCACACCCTATTTATTGCCAGTGTTAAACTTCTTTTCATCTTGGTTTTTATATTTTAAATTTAAAACTTAAGGCTCTGTTTAAATGTACTTTAAAATTGTAAAATACTTTAGGAAAAATGATAAATATTAAAATTTCAGAAAGCTATTTGATACCTGAAATTAGTTATGTGTCAGATATGGCTACAAAGCTGAGGTAGGAAAGAGACAATGATTTTGTCTAATTAGGAAGAGTTTTATGGTCTTGAGATAGGCTGGGACCTGGGGCCCTTTGCTGCAGTGCTGCAGTGCTTGGGCCTGGACATACCTCTCCTCAAGCAACAAAATACAAAGAAACTGTATGGGACTAAAAATAACTGCGTGCATGCAGCAGTTGGGACAAATTCTGGACAAAAGATACACAGAGACCAGAAACCCAACTGCCACTTTTGAAGAGCCTGGAGCAAAAGCAAGGGGTTGGAGCAAAAGCAGGGTACTGTGCATGCCCCCTGCACACAACACCACCTAATGGGTGGGCAAAACACCTAAGCCATCCCTTCAGCCCAACCCCTGGACACACCCCTACCCTCACCCCATATAAGGAACAAGCTTGCCCTCCCTCAGGGAGCGTGCAAACAAGGGAACCTGTTACTTGTTCTCGCTCCCCCCTACCTGAATTTCTTGTCTGGACTCTAGTCAATTTCTATTGATTGGGGCAGGCCAAGAACCATGGTCTGTAACAGTCTCGTGGTTACAAAAATGTAGCACATGTATTGAGTTTTAAATTTTTATTTTTGTAATTCTTCTTCACCCCAGGTCTAAAAAAAAGCAAGAAGCTCTAAGATCAGAAGGAAGCCCAAGACGGAACCCTTAGAGCAAAGAGAATACTAATAAAAAAACAAAACAATGCTTCTCCTAACGTGGGTTTAGGTGGGTAGTTAGGAAGACCTTATTGATAGGGGTTAACGAGAAAAAAAGAACTTTAAAAACTCACTCTTCCAGAACCAGGACACTCTGGACTCTGAGGCTAACCTCAACCCTAATTTTTCCCCTGAGGAAAAGGCCTTTGACACCTAAAAATGATTATATTTGAGGCATTTTATGTGGAAAAGCTAAAGTTATATAATAGGTGATGACAGTTAAGGATTAATGAAAACAGCTCTATTGTACTTGGATGATTTTATTTCTTTAAATCTTTCTCTGCTTGCATACAATCTTGTATAATACAGTTGATATGATATGTTTACCTAAGCTTATCAAAGCATCCAAGAGAAATATGCAGAACTTACATCCTGAGTTTGCAAACCCAAATTTCTGTTTAAAATCCACCCGCGGAAATAACTGTTCAGATGACTGGTAAGTCCATTACGCCCTGCCCCACCCATACCTCCCCTCCCCTCTCCCAAAGTCCAGTTCAATTCTTCCATATACCCTTCAGACATCTCTGCCTAATTCTGAAATGTCTCAAATTAAACTCATATCTTTGGTCTGTCGCCTGATTTTCCTGCAATGCTTTCTCCCTCACCCCTGATACTTTTATGCTGTGTGTTGTCTCACTGTGATGGTTCTACAGCAACCTCCCCCTTACCTTACCCTCCTCGCTTTCTCATTCCCATCACCACCCCACCCACCCCCCGCCATTTCCGGTCCTTATGAGATGTCTCTTGAACTATCCCAGTGCCTTCTACTCTATCTTCCTGAGTCCGGTCAGAGATGTGAACGTTCTGGTTTGTTTGATTAAAGAATCAGGCTCATTACTATATAATTAAACTGTATGTGCCTTTTATAATCACTACCTTTTAAGCAGATATCAGAATAGATTTTTTTAAAATTAGTTTTTATTGGAGTATAGTTGCTCAGCATAGAGTCTATTTACAATTATTTCTCAACAAATAACTACTGTGCGTTAGGAATTTTCAAGGTGTTATTTGTGTGGGTTCTTAAAGAGTTTCTTCCACTTGGTAAATTTGACACACCCTACTTCAGTTCACCCAATTTTATTTAAAACAAAACTAAACCAAAAAAAAAAAAAAATCTTTCTAATATAAGATTTTAATGAACATCATCTCTAATAAGAATAAATAATATTATTTGTAAAAAGACCCCATATTTATAAGTCTGATATGATAGGAAGGGAGAAGAGATGATATATTTTTTTAAAAATATTGCTTAGTCCTACTGAAGGATGAACACATTTAAATAATAAGCAAGAGTCTGGAAGACTTTTACATAAAAAATACAAAGATCAATAAAACAGGAGAAATTGTTATGTTGTGACTGATGAAGGGTTTCTACAGTATAGAGAGTTGAAGAAAAGAAACATTAGTGCTAAAATGCACTAAAATACAGGGTAGATTGCCAACTTGGGATGAATATTGATTAGAGAGAAATATGTGGCTGTTGGAATCTGTGCAGTTTCTGTTCCAAGATCTGAATGAACATTGAGGAATGACTAGTTGTATTTTAAACTTTAAACTTCAAAGACTCTTCATAAAATGGAAGATGTAGACAGGTCAATAATTTACAGGACATATGTAACTAATAAGAACCTGCTATATAAATAAATAAATAAAATAAAATTCAAAAATTCAAAAAAATGGAGAAATGTGCTATGAAAGGAATGCCAGTGAATATTAATTAAATTTAAAATTTGAAGGAACCCAAACAACTATAGAAATTATGACTAAAATCCATAATATAATTGATTAAAAAGTCACATAACATAAAGATAATAATTCATGGATGATACAGTAATCCCAGAAAGTAGAAAAAAAAGCAGGAAAGGAGTGAAAAAAAAGAAAAGTTTTCTGGTCTCATTTTAAAAAGTTCCAATAATCTGTCCTTCTGCATATAGAAATTTCTTATTCTCATTCATAATGGATATAAAGCCCGTTAACATTCAACTGGCACACAATTGCAAAGCACTTTGCAAATATAAAATATTATGTAAGTGCCATAGAATCCATTACTTCATACTCAACCTTCAAGCAGCAATTACTAACAATGCAGTATTGTAGAATAGCCTTACTAATGGAAATTTAACTTCCTTATAGCTTTAAAAGATTTCAGAACATTACATAATTGTTTAAAGTCAAATTGAATTTTAATCCATACATTATTTATGCTATTTGGTCACCTGGCTTTAAATAGATACATATATAATATCTTATACATAAAATTATATAAGAATTCATACAGAAAATCTTCCATTTCTTGCATGAGGTAATAATTTTTATTCTAGGATTCATATATTTATTGACTCACGACAAAGCACTTTTTCAAGCACACTCACTCTGCTGGGCATTATGTGTAATTTGCAATAGACTCAGCCTTTTAGAATCTGGTGATGTTAAATGACACTTTATTTGAAGAATCCTAAATTTTTTAAGTCAGATTTTTGGTAAAAGAGTCAAAGAAAGCAAGCTAGTTGCATTCTATTTATAGAAAGAGTCTTGGGAAGTTTTCAAAGCTGAAGTTAGTGTGACCTGAGACTGCAACACACAAACCAGGCAGGGGTTACTGTTACATCACATGCAGACTGATTGTATCATTCACTGTTTTCACATTGAATGGGCAGAGGAGATTAGTCTCAACAGCTACACCTGTTTTCAGTGTTTGGTGCTTTCAAGATCCTCCCTTTTTAAAGAAATAAATGAGAGAAAGTAGGCATAAAGAGATTTTATTATTTCTCAGAACTGCCAAGTTTCATGCAGGTGGATGAAGTAAAGGTGCATTTCAACAACGAATATCTTGAGGCACGCTGCCCTTGGAGTAGACTGAAAAGATTTCAAAAGGTGTGGGTCTCATCATTTACAACAAAAAGTCGTGCTCGTAAGGTCTAAGAAAAAAAGAATTTGATTATCTACTACTGATTTTGGTATTTTTTGTTGTCAAGTAGATCTTTAGATACCTCTAAAGATAGGAATTTGGTTGGAATTGAGTTGGCTTTGCTGGTAAATTGAATCTCAGTTTAGGAAAAGTTTAATAGTCTCTTCAAGCTACCATTCCAGAACTCTCTAGAAGAAAGGAAGAAATAAAAGCATTTTGTTCAACAGAGCCCTGAATATTTCTGCAGCATGTGACCCAAGTGCTTGTTGGATAATCTACTCATTCATTCTGCCATTTATTCATTCAAAAGTCATTTATGAATTGCTACTATCTGCCAGCTGTTGTGTAAGAAAGTGACTACGATGGCGATGTGTTAGGGAGTTCACAGTGGAGATCAGAAAATAAACAATTATCATACAATTGGACAGCTGGTGGGATAGATTATGTACAATGAGGGGTCTCTAACAGTCTGAAAGTTCAGGTGGGTCAAGACAAGTTACTCTGAATAAGTGAGTTTATTTCCCTGAGTAAGGAAGGAAAGGATATTCCTGGTAGAAGGGAGAGAAATGTCAAATTTCAGGCTGGAGACAAGATCATAGTGAATGCAAAACTTGTGATTGGAATATAGAAGGTGTATGAATGAGTACCAGAAAATATAGCTACGGAGAGAGGCAGAGAGAAGATCAGGAAGACACTTACTTGTAGGCAATACTAATGAGCTTGAACTTTATCAGGAAGGCATTGAAGAGACACAAAAGAATAGGTGCTGAATGGATGAGTGAATAAATATGCAAATAAGAGGAGAATACTTTTAATGGCTTCCCAAATTGGAATTGAAATCTTTAGCAGTCTATGATATACGTGTATATGTATATATCTGGCCATGTATATATAATACATACATACATATATATCTTTTTCATAAGATGGATACATCTGTAGATACAGGTTTCCCTCACTATCCAAAAGTAGAATGCTTCTATGAAACCTTTCCTAAGCCTAAGTAGTGTAAAGCCAAGAGGCAATTACCTTAGGACACATTTTGCTGACACATGCACAAAATCAATCGAGATAAGCGCAGATGCTCACAAACACCGTTCAGAGCTTTGGTAGCTTGATGCTGAGATGCTGGGTGTAGTTCCTGGGAAGGAAGCTTGGTGGTGTCATTCTTGCTGCCAGGGGGAGCTAGCTGCCTCCATCACGACTCCTTGTGAAACAAACATGGAACGGAATTCTTGATTTTCGCCTTTTTTTTTGTAAAAGCGAATATCCAATTCTGATTTCTTTCAGATAGCAAAAACAGGTACTAAGGTAGGTCTTTCATAAAAGCCAAGTGGTGTAAAGAGAGCCTTCAAAAATCCAGAGTACCTGTATGTCATAGATCTAGATATATCATTGTAGATATAGATATATCTTTGTCTACGTATAAATACACGCACATACATGCACACATACATATGTGTGTGCTCATATGTGTCTATATATTTAAAGGGCATGGTCACCATGGTGTCCTGGGTCCTGGAGCAGGGCCTGGTGCATAGCAGATGCTCAATAAATACGTGTTAATTGAATGCACGAATAAACAGATTTTAAGCAATAAGGAAGCCATCTCTCAGACTACAGAATGGAAACATGCTGGAGATGATCATTATGTTAATGTAGTTAGCAATATGGAGAAGAAATGATGAAAATTTGAATTATGAAAACTGAAGATTGAAAGGCTGGGAGAGAGTTAAGACGTTACTCTTAGAACTTGATTGACAGTGGGGTGGCTGGGGTTAGGAAGTGATAGGAAAGCAGGATGACTACCAGATTTCTTGCTTGGGCTAATGAATGGATGGTAGGCTATCCCTCAGAGAGGGAATTTAGGAGAAGAAACAGTTTTGGGATGTGAAAATACAATTTTATTTTAGCCATCTTGATTTTGAACTCTTGGTGAGGCATCCAGAGAGTGTTAAGAAGGCAGCCTGATAAGTAATATTGGGGAATCTGAATTTTAGGTGGTAGGTGATGCTAAGAGGATAAATATTTCTCAGAAAAAAAAATGACTGAAAAAAAAAGAAAAGGATTACCACTACTGGGCATATACCCTGAGAAAACCATAATTCAAAAAGAGACATGTACCACAATGTTCATTGCAGCACTATTTACAATAGCCAGGACATGGAAGCAACCTAAGTGTCCATCAACAGATGAACGGATAAGGAAGATGTGACACGGAATATTACTCAGATATAAAAGGAAACAAAATTGAGTTATTTGCAGTGAGGTGGATGGACCTAGAGTCTGTCATACAGAGTGAAGTAAGTCAGAAAGAGAAAAGCAAATACCGTATGCTGACACATATATATGGAATCTTAAAAACAATTGGTTCTGATGAACCTAGGGGTAGGACAGGAATAAAGACACAGACGTAGAGAATGGACTTGAGGACACGGGGAGGGGGAAGGGTAAGCTGGGATGAATTGAGAGAGTGGCACTGACATATACACACTACCAAATGTAAAATGGATAACTAGTGGGAAGCAGCTGCATAGCACAGGGAGATCAGCTCGGTGCTTTGTGACCACCTAGAGAGGTGGGATAGGGAGGGTAGGAGGGAGACACAAGAGGGAAGGGATATGGGGTTATATATATACATATAGCTGATTCACTTTGTTATACAGCAGAAACTAACACAACATTGTAAAGCAATTATACTCCAATAAAAATATTAAAAAAGAAAAGAAAAGGATTAAGCACAGAACCTGCAGTAAATGGAAGAGGACTCCATGTAGTAGATGGAAGAAACCCTATATTCAGTATCCTGTGATAAACCATAATGGAAAAGAAACCAGAAAAGAATGTATATATATGTATAACTGAATCACTTTGCCATACGGAAGAAATTAACACAACATTGTAAATCAGCTATATTTCAATTAAAAAAAAAGAAGAAACACTCAGAGTGGTGGGAGGAGACCAGTAAAGTGTAGGCCCATTGGAGGTAAAGGAGAAAATAGGTGAATTTTGCGATCCATGAGAAGTTTTTAAAAATCTGTAAAATACAGAATAAAGACATGAAGAAGAATAAAGCAAAGAATCAAATATTAATTGGTACCTTCCTTTCTTTGATGATTTAAAGGGTCCTAGATTAGATAAGGCATCTAAACAGATCTTGACTTGGAAAAGTAACCCAATATGGATATTTTCTTATCTTTAATTCAAGAGTTCTTTTTAGTCCCAAGTCCCTGTAATATGCACAAACAGCATGATGATAAAATCTGTGAATTGTGCATAACAAGGAGAAAACAACATCCCTATCTTAGGGGCTATAAGATTCAATTCTCCTCCCTAGACCACATCCACTTCCTACCTGCACACACTTCCCTCTCAAGACAGGTATTTTCCCTCGCTTTAAAGTCATTTATCAAGTAATAATGCCCTCATTCCTTGAGTTCTTGTCATGTTACAAGCTCTGAAATCTTTATACAAATCATGTCATTATGTCTCTTAGTCCTGAAAATATTTTTTCCCCAAATAACTAGTTTATTCCCCATTTTACATGAAAGGAAGCCAAGGCACTGGTTACTTAATTGGCAAGTGAAGAATTTAGGATTTGAATGAAAGCAGTTCAACTTTAAAGGCCATACCCTTCACCATCACACTATAATTTCTCAATTTCTACAAAGTAATGATTAAACACGCTTCCAATCAGAACTAGTCATTGAAATTTGTAAAAGGTGCATCTATTTAATACAATAGTGATCTATGTATAATTATACTGTTTCATGGACTGGAAGATTTACTTGGGAAGTGCATTAGCTAAAGCTGTATTTCTTTTCTGCACCCAGAAGAATAAAAAAAAAAATGTTTGAACTGCCCATTAAAGGGTAGCATGGAATTCATCATGCTTTCTTATTTAGTGTCCATTTACATTATTTAAATTATGGTTTGCTAGGCATGCTTTTATGTCAAATCTGGCAAAAATGATAGATTTGTATAATAAATTATATTCTTTAATTATTATTATTGCCTAACTTTATTTATAATTGAAAGCTACTGTCTGATTTGTTTTTTAAGATTGGTACAGTTCTGACAGACAGGAAGATAAAAATCATAACCAGAAACTAAATGAATTCATTAGTACCCATATTACACTGGAAATCTTCATCAGTATAGAGTTAGAGATGTTAGAAGCTGTTGGGAATTGGTTCTAGAACTAAGGAGAAGAATATTAAAGGGACCTAACTCCTTCTTTATCCATTCATCTGCTGATGGACACTTAGGTTTCTTCCAAGTCCTGGCTATTGTAAATAGAGCTGCAATGAATATTTTTGTACATGACTCTTATTGATTTATGGTTTCCTCAGGGTATATGCCCAGTAGTGGGATTACTGGGTCGTATGGTAGTTCTATTTTAGATTTTTAAGGAACCTCCATACTGTTCTCCATAGTGGCTGTATCAATTTACATTCCCACCAACAGTGCAAGAGGGTTCCCTTTTCTCCACACCCTCTCCAGCATTTATTCTTTGTAGATTTTTTGATGATGGCCATTCTGACCGGTATGAGATGATATCTCATTGTAGTTTTGATTTGCATTTCTCTAATGATTAATGATGTTGAGCATTCTTTCATGTGTTTTTTGGCAATCTGTATATCTTCTTTGGAGAAGTGTCCATCAACAGATGAACGGATAAAGAAGATGCGGCACATATATACAATGGAATATTACTCAGTCATAAAAAGAAATGAAATTGAGTTATTTGTAGTGAGGTGGATGGACCTAGAGTCTGTCATACAGAGTGAAGTAAGTCAGAAAGAGAAAAACAAATACCATATGCTAACACATATATATGGAATCTAAAAAAAAAAAAAAAAAGGTCATGAGGAACCTAGGGGCAGGACAGGAATAAAGATGCAGACCTACTAGAGGGTGGACTTGAGGATACGGGGAGGGGGAGGGGTAAGCTGGGGCAAAGTGAGGGGGTGGCATGGATGTATATACACTACCAAGCGTGGAATGGATAGCTGGTGGGAAGCAGCCGCAGATAAGCTCGGTGCTTTGTGACCGCCTGGAGGGGTGGGATGGGGAGGGTGGGAGGAGAGGGGGATGCAGGAGGGAGGAGATATGGGGACGTATGTGTATGTATGGCTGATTCACTTTGTTATAGAGCAGAGGCTAACACACCATTGTGAAGCAATTGTACTCCAATAAAGATGTTTAAAAATAAAAAAAAAAATTTTTTTAAAAGGGACCTAACTCCAAAAGAAGTTAAAACATCTGGAGAATAATTTCTTAACATAACTTTAAGTAAGACGATAGGTAATATATGAAGACACAAAATGTTTAGGATTGTCTCATCTCATAGACAAATTAAGACATTTTCAATGGATCTAAACACAGATGAGAAAGAATAGGAGAGTGCTTCAAGAGGAAGGACTGCCAGTATGAATTGGTAACTATTTAAACATTAATAGTGCATACATCACAGGTGATGAATAATAAACTGGTAACTCTGGACATGAATAGAAATAGGAGAGGAATTCGTTCATCCCAAGGAATGAGGTGGCATTCACCATCTTATAACTCCAGGTGGTACCACTTGCTTTTACATCCTGCTAATGGGGATGTGAAGCCACACATAGCTGCCTTCTGTTTTCAGTGAGGTAAGAATCCTGAAGATAAAGCCGTGTGGATCCTGCTGCTGTGATTTCATTTGAGTTCAACATTGTAACTCTGAATAGTAAAATGCAAGTGTCCTCATGATCTGCATCTTCAAGGAGGGTGTTTCAAATCGTCAGCATATTTAAATGGAAAAGCACACATAGTGTCACCCTCTAAACTTCTCTGCAATCACTGCGTGACACACTCTCTGATTTAACTCATGACTTCTTGGAATAGATAGCCATCTGATTCTGGCTTATGACTCTTTGCTTTAGACACAGTCTTCTTTTCTCTTCTTTTCCTTTCTATTTATTTTTTAGAGAGTAGGTATCTCTTTCTCTGCCAGTGCCCTTCTGCCTTGTCTCTGCCCTCAGCTCACGCCTCTACCGTTAGAACTTTCAGCTTCTTTAGAGGTAGAGACAGCAGATGGTAGTGATGGAGAAGGTCTGTTCTTATTCAGAATGGGATGAATTTTGGAGCCATTTTTTCTCTGTCTGAATATTTTGGAACTGTTTACCATAGTTAGGAAGGAATCTTGCTTCCTGGCCCCCACTCCCTGACGTTTCCCCTACCCTCCGTCTGTGAGCACTGCTTTGTTTCTGTGATCACTGAACTGAAACCAGTTGAGTGTCAGCACTTAGCCCATGTATTCATTAGCAGTGAATCTGTAATTAATTTCTTAGGGTTTGAAGTTAATGAGACTGTTCCCTGTGTGTGTGTGCACGAGCACTGTGTTTATGGGTTTTTAAATGATTGTTTAATTATTTTTCTTAGTTTTGCCTGCATTCATAATGAAGGGACCTTGTTTTGTTTGACTATTTACCAATACAATTTTTGCATACATCTACTATGTACATATTACATGTGAAAAAGAATCTCACTTTTGAATTGCCTTGTTGATTTTTGAGGCAAGATTATTTTACTGGCACAACAGTAAAACTTATTAAGCTATTTCTCAGGTAGGTTTAGACCTAGTTTCACATGTTCCTCACCAGAAACTGAAGCAAAATTAGACCATGAAAAGTTTACAGATTAGCCATACCATATTCAACATTGTTTAGAAAGTTTTTTTAGTTGGATAGTAGCTGATATGTAATCAAATGAAAAATTTAAAAATTAAAAACAATGCACCAGCATAAGCCCATTTTATATGTATATACATATATATTCTATACGAAACATATCAGTATTTTCTGTCTTTTCTATAATTGTTACCCAGGCTGCTGCCCCAGAATCATACTCCTGCCCCTCCCTCAAATGGAAACCAATTTCTCTTATGTAAGTTTCAGGAGGAAGCTACAAAGAGAAAAATAAGAACTAGTTAGAACCAACTAGGCCCAAGATGGCAGAGGATTTGACTTCCAGTGGATCTTGAGCCTCATTTTACACTCAGTGTAATATATTAGCTAAATAACCCACCCACCAGTTCCATAACAGTTAACAATTGCCATGACAAGAACTGGAAAAGCCCATATAAGGACTGAAAAGGAGAGTTGCATAGGGTTCTAGGTCTAAGTCACACCCCTGTTCTCAGATAAGTCATGAATATTCTTCCCACTCTTTCCAATTCCCTCCCTTTTACCTCAACCCTCCAATTATTTGGTTGGGTTGAGAAGTTGATTTGTAAGCTAGGTTCCCACTTCTCCATTCTTTGGCCATGGAATTAAGCTTGTGCTGTTCCAGTCCCATAATCAGTTTCCTTATTGGCTGCTCAAATCTGATTGGAAAAAGAACCTCCCTGGTCTAGACAAGGAGTTCTGGTAGACCAATTTGGTAACATAATGATCATGCATTGTATATGTAACCAGAAAATAAAAACAAAAAATGCTCTCAATACAAGCAAAACACACATCATGTTATAATTTCAAAAGATATTAATACTTGGTGTTCCTCCGTATATTTTCAACCACATAGGCACTATGGAAATATGAATTCACTCATTTAACAAATATTTGTTGAAAGCATACTATTTGTAAAGCAATATGAGTGATTCAAATACAAATAAACTTGGCCTCGGAGAGCTGATAACCGGGCAGTGGCCATCTGGGGAAGGGGATGTTATTGGAGAAGATGTGCATATCCTCATGATCTCACAGCACTTATAATTTTTGAGAACATTTATGTTTAACATCTATATGGTGAAAAAAGGTTAATACATATTCGATTTGCTTGTCATAAAAAGACAAACTATAGACTATAATTCTAGATATTAGGGAAATTAGTAAATGAGCATGGAATTTTTAACCTGAATATTTGTACTTTGATGAATCAAAATAAGCAGAGAATCAGTAATAAACTTTTCTTGTGATGAAGAGCATGGAATAAGGAGTTAGAAATCCATGAGTTTGAATTGGCTCACTGTTTATTAGCTGCATGATCGGAAAGAGGATGTACTCTTTCTATTGCTCAGTTTCAACAACTCTTAATGGTTCCAACTTCATACATTTGTGGTGAGGGTTAAAAAAATATTTGAAAGAATTTATCACAATGACTGGCCAAAAAAAGGAATAACTAATAAAGACTCTCCATATCACCAGTATTCGTATGGCTTAGAGGCAAGTGCCTCATAAGTCAAATAATTATAATTTTCCCTTTGTGCTCCTGAAATAAGAAGTTTTCCATTCTGAAAGAGAAAAAGGAATGGTGTAAAGAAAATTTGGTGGAGAAGTCAACTTTTCTGACTATAAAGAAGAATTAGGGTGATGACTTCCCTCAGTGGTACTCACTAGACCAGTCTTCTCACTTAAACAGGGAAAAGATTCAGTTGCTCATAGCTTATTCCATCCATGCCAAGTGCCTCATCCTGTGGGTTCTGAGTTGTGTGAAATGTATATCATTCTGAGCTCTGGTCCTGGAGAAGGTTCTTTGACCTAGGTGACTCCAGTTTGGGGTAATAAAGCCAAATCTAATCCAGAATGGCCAGCAAACAATCATCACTGTATCAAGAGCCCAGATCAATTAGGTCTGTGGGTGTTTAGAACTATGTCAGATAAATGAAGTTCCTGCTTGTTAGTTGATGCCAAGACCCTGGAGTTCTTGCTTCATTATTCCTAAAGAAGAAGAAAGAATGTCTACCATCTTCTTATGCTTCTAAAAAGCAACAAGTCAGAGTTATCATAGCTCAAGAATTTGGTAGGAACATTTGTTTTCTCTTCTCAGACACATAAGAAGACAAAATTTCCTAAAGTCTCTTGTTGGGCTTTTGGTCCATATGACTGAGTTCATGTCCACAGGATGTTGGCAGATGCAATATAAGCCATGTTTAGGTCTGGCCCTTAGAAACATCTTACATGACCTTGTAGTCTTCTTTCTTTCCTTGTTGTGGCATCCTTGGGGAGTACACGTTCTAAGTCATGCAGCTACAGGATGAAGGAGAGACTCCTGATCTATATGACTTTATTTGAGGGAGAATTATTTCTCTTTATTGTATAACACCACTGAAATTTCAGACTTTATAGCTATTATTTCAACATAACCCAGGCCACCCTGACTTACATAGGTAGAGTGCTAACTCTCTATGAGTCGTGAAGAATGGTCACAAACACTATCTGTGGAATAATATTTTTGAAAGTGTAAATCAGATCGTACATTTTCCATACTTACAATTCTCCAGTGGCTTCCTCTTATAATTACAGTAAAATCTAAACTCCTGGTATAGCCTAGAAGACCTTACAAAACCTGACACCTGTACCCCTGAGTGCTTCGTGGCCTACATGTCCCCTTTGTTCACTACATTCCCCATCAACTCACCTATTTGAAACCCCTTGAATATGCCAAGGGAATGTCATAACTCAAGGTTTTTGTATTGGCTATGACTTCACCCTCAAATGTATTTGCCTGAAAATTCATATAACTGGTTGTTTCTAATCTTTCAAGTCTCTGCTCAAATGTCATCTCCCCAGTGCTACTGCCCCCGGTGAGTTTCTCTCCCTTCATACTATCTTTAGTTTCTTCCAAATATGAAATGACAGTACTCAATTATTTACTCATTTATTGTCTGTATCTCTCACCCCTACACTAAAATATAAGCCCCATGAGGTCAGACACCTCATTGTTGTATCCTTCTGTCTAAAAAGGTACTTGATATATAGTCCATATTCACTAGTAAATATTTGCTTAATTAATTTTAAAAAAAGGTTTTTTAACAAATCTTTAGTCCTAGTGGCAATATGACATAAGTTCTATTATTCCATAGGATTGTGTAATAAAAAAAGCTACCATTTGTTCCAGCAATCCTACCCCTGGGCATATATCTGGAGTAAACTCTAATTCAAAAAGATAATTGCAACCCAATGTTCACTGCAGCACTATTTACGCAGACGTAGAGGATGTATGGACCCCGGGGGGGAAGGGGCAGGTGGGATGAACTGAGACATTGGGATTGACATATATACACTACTATGTATAAAATAAATAACTAATGAGAGCCCACAGTAGAGCACAGGGAACTCTACTCAATGCTCTGTGGTGACCTAAATGGGAAGGAAATCCAAAAAAGAGGGGATATATGTATACGTATAACTGATTCACTTTGCTGTACAGCAGAAACTAACACAATATTATAAAGCAACTGTATTCCAATAAAAATTAATTAAAAAAAGAAACTAATCAAAATGAACTAAAATAAATAAGTAAATAAAGCAGAAGGGGTGTCTATTTAAAAAATTGTGTGGCTAGAGCTGCATAGCAATTGGTAAAAGAATAAATATAGCCCATGTTGGGTTGTACTTAATTTATATGTATCCTTCAGGAATTACTCTCCCCTTTAAGTAACAATAAACTGAACCTCATCCTGTCTGACTTCAGGAAAACTAATCTCTTGTCCAAGTACTTCTGAATATTTGTAGGGTTCCCTTACACAGATTTTAGGAGTCAAGTATTTGACTGATCTAGCATTCTTTGACCAACTTCACCTCCAAAGCAGGAAACTGGACATTTCTTTATTCTTCAGATTTTAGTTGCCTGGATAACACTTAAGTTAAAATAACAGATTGACACCACTGAATATCTTTTAATATTAAAACTGAGTATAAAATATTCTAGCTCCCAACCTCCATGGGTCATATGCACCAATTCACAAAGGATTCTCTTACAGGCTGCCCTTCTCCATAGTGTGAAGTCAGTTGTTATATTTCTGGGACATCTTACTTCCCCCAGATGAGGATTCCATTCCCTAACTCATGACATCTTGTCCGCAAGTTAGGATCCTCCCAATCAATTCCAACCCGAGCACCAGATGTAAAGACCCCACCTGTGAAAGCCCCAAATCATTTAATATCATGAAACATCTCAGCAACAGAAATATACATCTTCTTCTAGAGCAAATCCCAGAGAACATGGCTTTCCCCCTTACCCGATCAAAAATAAAAACCTCTGACTGAAACTAGCACAGAATTTTCTTTTAAAAGCTATGGATGAAAGGGAATTTTTACAATTTGACATAATAAGATAAATCATAGAAGGAAACTGAAAAGCTATTATACGTTAAAAATGCTTATGCAATAAAAAGAAATATCATAAAAGGAAAATGGGTGTTGGAGATCTTTGCAGTGAAGTTGATAAGGCTTTGCTATCTGTCATTTCAAAAGAACTAGTATCAAAATATCAAAATACCAGTAGTAAATTTGCAAACAAACTTGTGTAATGGTTCCCCAAATAAGCATGACACAGAAATCTGGGGGTTTATCCATAAGAATGGAGACTAGGGTACAACACCAGAAGTATTGTAGTGAGGGAGGATGAAAATTTGCAAGCAAGAGAATTCCCAAGTGAGGCACAGATGAACTCTTTCTGCACAAAGCCAGAGACAGGAAGAAAGGAGTCCTGAAGGAGAAGAGAAGAGGACAACGTGCAACCTTCTTGTCTCAAAATCAATGGGGGAGGCCAAGTACATGGCCAAGACTAGGCTACCGAACTCTATGCAGTTCCCCAAATAGTATTTTGAGAGTGGGAACAACAACCATGTGACCATCTGGGACTTACTATTGAGGCTAAAAAGCTAAAACCGTAAAACTTCCCATTTTTTCAGCCATAGCAAGCAAACTGAAACACTGAAGACATTGTGAATGGACATCACAAGGAACGAAAGGGGAAAATACTTGACTTATTATTTGGCTCACTTTTATAATTTTCCATGTTTTTTTTTCAGATTTTTATAACATCTTCCTGACTTATAAAATAGTTGATAGTCATTGTAAAAGTTTCAAAGAAAATGCAGGAAATAGAAAAACAAGAATGACCAAAAATCCCATTACTTAGAAATAGTCACTGGTAACTTTTTGGTGTTTCACTTTTTTTTTCTATTAGTTTCTACTTACATACCACTATCAGCAGCTATCTGCATATATCTGAATGATGTATCTGTATAATATTCCATCATAAGGATATAGCATGGTTTGGTTATTCACCCTCCATTCTTTTTTATTATTATTATTTTTTATATATTTTTTAAAATTTTTACTGGAGTATAATTGCTTTACAATGTTGTGTTAGTTTCTGCTGCATAACAAAGTGAATCAGCTATACCTATACATATATCCCCATATACCCTCCCTCTTACGTCTCCCTCCCACCCTCCCTATCCCACTCCTCTAGGTGGTTACAAAACACCAAGCTGATCTCCCTGTGCTATGCGGCTGATTCCCATTAGCTATCTATTTTACATTTGGTAGTGTATATATGTCAGTGCTACTCTCTCACTTCATCCCAGCTTCCCCTTCCCCTTCCCCATGTCCTCACATCCATTCTCTACATCTGTGTCTTTATTCCTGTCCAGCTCCTAGGTTCTTCAGAACAATTTTCTTTTTGGATTCCATATATAGGTGTTAGCATATGGTATTTGTTTTTCTCTTTCTGACTTACTTCACTCTGTATGACAGACTCTAGGTCCATCCACCTCACTACAAATAACTCAGTTTCGTTGCTTTTTATGGCTGAGTAATATTCCATTGTACATATGTGTCATATCTTCTTTATCCATTCATCCGTCAGTGGACATTTAGGTTGCTTCCATGTCCTGGCTATTGTAAATAGAGCTGCAACATTGTGGTACATGACACTTTTTGAATTATGGTTCTCTCAGGATATATGCCCAGTAGTGGGATTGCTGGGTTGTATGGTAGTTCTAGTTTTAGTTTTTTAAGGAACCTCCATACTATTCTCCATAGTGGCTGTATCAATTTACATTCCCACCAACATTGCCAGTGCAAGAGTGTTCCCTTTCCTCCACACTTTCTCCAGCATTTATTTTTTGTAGATTTTTTGATGATGACCATTCTGGCTGGTGTGACGTGATACCTCACTGTAGTTTTGATGTGCATTTCTCTAATGATTAGTGATGTTGAGCATCCTTTCATGTTGGTTGGCAATCTGTATATCTTCTTTGGAGAAATGTCTATTTAGATCTTCTGCCCATTTTTGGATTGAGTTGTTTGTTTTTTTGATAATGAGCTGCATGAGCTGCTTGTATATTTTGGAGATTAACCCTTTTGTCAGTTGCTTCATTTGCAAATATTTTCTCCCATTCTGAGGGTTGTCTTTTCGTCTTGTTTATGGTTTCCTTTGCTGTGTAAAAGCTTTTAAGTTTCATTAGGTCCAATTTGTTTATTTTTGTTTTTATTTCCATTTCTCTGGGAGGTGGGTCAAAAAGGATCTTGCTGTGATTTATGTCATAGAGTATTGTGCTTATATTTTTCTCTAAGAGTTTGATAGTGTCTGGCCTTACATTCAGGTCTTTAATCCATTTTGAGTTTATTTTTTGTATGGTGTTAGGGAGTGTTCTAACTTCATTCTTTTACATGTAGCATCCAGTTTTCCCAGCACCACTTGTTGAAGTGTATAGGAACGCAAGAGATTTCTGTGCATTAATTTTGTATCATGCTACATTACCAAATTCATTGATTAGCTCTAGTAGTTTTCTGGTAGCATCTTTAGGATTCTCTATGTATAGTATCATGTCATCTACAAACATTAACAGTTTTAATACTTCTTTTCTGATTCGATTCCTTTTATTTCTTTTTCTTCTCTGATTGCTATGGCTAAAACTTCCAAAACTATGTTGAATAATAGTACTGAGAGTGGGCAACCTTATCATCTTCCTGATCATAGTGGAAATGCTTTCAGTTTTCCACCACAGAGAACAACGTTGGCTGTGGGTTTGACATATATGGATTTAATTATGCTGAGGTAGGTTCCCTCAATGCCCACTTTCTGGAGAGTTTTTATCATAAATGGGTGTTGAATTTTGTTCAAAGATTTTTTTTTACATCTATTGAGATTATCATATCTTTTTTTTTCTATTTTCTTTTTTTAAAAAAACATCTTTATTAGAGTATAATTGCTTTACAATGGTGTGTCAGTTTCTGCTTTATAACAAAGTGAATCAGCTATACATATACATATACATATGTCCTCATACCTCTTTCCTCTTGTATCTCCCTCCCTCCCACCCTCCCTATCCCACCCCTCTAGGTGGTCACAAAGCACCGAGCTGATCTCTCTGTGCTATGTGGCTACTTCCCACTAGCTATCTATTTTACATTTGGTAGTGTATATATGTCCATGCCACTCTCTCACTTCGTCCCAGCTTACATTTCCCCCTCCCCATATCCTCAAGTCCATTCTCTAGTAGGCCTGCATTTTTATTCCCGTCTGGCCCCTAGGTTCTTCTGACCATTTTCTTCTTTTTTTTTTTTTAGATTCCATATATATGTGTTACCATACAGTATTTGTTTTTCTCTTTCTGACTTACTTCACTCTGTATGACAGTCTCTAGGTCCATCCAACTTACTACAAATAACTCAATTTCGTTCCTTTTTATTGCTGAGTAATATTCCATTGTATATATTTGCCACATCTTCTTTATCCATTCATTGGTTGATGGAAACTTAGGTTGCTTCCATGTCCTGGCTATTGTGAAGAGAGCTGCAATGAACATTTTGGTACATGACTATTTTTGAATTATGGTTTTCTCAGGGTATATGCCCAGTAGTGGGATTGCTGGGTCATATGGTAGTTCTATTTTTAGTTTTTTAAGGAACCTCCATACTGTTCTCCATAGTGGCTGTATCAATTTACATTCCCACCAACAGTGCAAGAGGGTTCCCTTTTCTCCACACCCTCTTCAGCATTTATTCTTTGTAGATTTTTTGATGGCCATTCTGACCGGTGTGAGATGATATCTCATTGTAGTTTTGATTTGCATTTCTCTAATGATTAATGATGTTGAGCATTCTTTCATGTGTTTGTTGGCAATCTGTATATCTTCTTTGGAGAAATGTCTATTTAGGTCTTCTGCCCATTTTTGGATTGGGTTGTTCGTTTTTTGATATTGAGTTGCATGAGTTTCTTGTATGTTTTGGAGATTAATCCTTTGTCAGTAGCTTCATTTTCAAATATTTTCTCCCATTCTGAGGGTTGTCTTTTCATCTTGTTTATGTTTTCCTTTGCTGTGCAAAAGCTTTTAAGTTTCATTAGGTCCCATTTGTTTATTTTTGGTTTTATTTCCATTTCTCTAGGAGGTGGGTCAGAAAGGATCTTGCTGTGATTTATGTCATAGAGTGTTCTGCCTATGTTTTCCTCTAAGAGTTTGATGGTGTCTGGCCTTACATTTAGGTCTTTAATCCATTTTGAGTTTATTTTTGTGTATGGTGTTAGGGAGTGTTCTAATTTCATTCTTTAACCTGTAGCTGTCCAGTTTTCCAAACACCACTTTTTGAAGAGTTGTCTTTTCTCCACTGTATATTTTTGCCTCCTTTATCACAGATAAGCTGACCATATGTGCATGGGTTTATCTCTGGGCTTTCTATCCTGTTCCATTGATCTATATTTCTGTTTTTGTGGCAGTACCATAGTGTCTTGATTACTGTAGCTTGGTAGTATAGTCTGATATCAGGGAGCCTGACTCCTGCAGCTCCGTTTTCCTTCCTCAATATTGCTTTAGCTATTCAGGGTCTTTAGTGTTTCCATACAAATTGTGACATTTTTTGTTCTAGTTCTGTGAAAAATGCCAGTGGTACTTTGATAGGGATTGCATTGAATCTGTAGATTGCTTTGGGTAGTAGAGTCATTTTCATGATGTTGATTCTTCCAATCCAAGAACATGGTACACCTCTCCATCTATTTGTATCATCTTTAATTTCTTTCATCAGTGTCTTATAATTTTCTGCATACAGGTCTTTCGTCTCCTTAGGTAGATTTATTCCTACATATTTTATTCTTTTTGTTGCAATGGTAAATGGGACTGTTTTTTGATTTCACTTTCAGATTTTTCATCATTAGTGTATAGCCATGCAAAAGATTTCTGTGCATTAACTTTTATCCTGCTACTTAACCAAATTCATTGATTAGCTCTAGCAGTTTTCTGGTAGCATCTTTAGGATTCTCTATGTATAATTTCATGTCATCTGCAAACAGTGACAGCTTTACTTCTTCTTTTACAATTTGGATTCCTTTTATTTCTTTTTCTTGTCTGATTTCTGTGGCTAAAGCTTCCAAAACTATGTTGAATAATAGTGGTGAGAGTGGGCAACCTTGTCTTGTTCCTGATCTTAGTGGAAATGGTTTCAGTTTTTCACCATTGAGGACGATGTTGGCTCTGGGTTTGTCATATATGGCCTTTATTATGTTGAGGAAACTTCCCTCTATGCCTACTTTCTGGAGGGTTTTTATCATAAATGGGTGTTGAATTTTGTCAAAAGCTTTCTCTGCATCTAATGAGATGATCATATGGTTTTTCTCCTTCAATTTATTAATACGGTGTGTCACGTTGATTGATTTGCATATATTGAAGAATCCTTGCATTCCTGGGATAAACCCAACTTGATCATAGTGTATAATCCTTTTAATGTGCTGTTGGATTCCATTTGCTAGTATTTTGTTGAGGATTTTTCCAGCTATGTTCATCAGTGATATTGGCCTGTAGTTTTCTTTCTTTGGGACATCTTTTTTGGCTTTGGTATCAGAGTGATGGTGACCTTGTAGAATGAGTTTGGGAGTGTTCCTCCCTCTGCTATATTTGGAAGAGCTTGAGAAGGATAGGTGTTAGCTCTTCTATAAATGTTTGATAGAATTCACCTGTGAAGCCATCTGTTCCTGGGCTTTTGTTTGTTGGAAGATTTTTAGTCACAATTTCAATTTCAATGCTTGTGATTGGTCTGTTCATATTTTCTATTTCTTCCTGGTTCAGTCTCGGAAGGTTGTGCATTTCTGAGAATGTATCCATTTCTTCCAGGTTGTCCATTGTATTTGCATATAGTTGCTTGTAGTAATCTCTCATGATCCTTTGTACTTCTGCAGTGTCCATTGTTAAACCTCCTTTTTCATTTCTAATTTTATTGATTTGAGTCTTCTCCCTTTTTTTCTTGGTGAGTCTGGCTAATGGTTTATCAATTTTGTTTATCTTCTCAAAGAACAAGCATTTACTTTTATTGATATTTGCTATTATTTCCGTCACTTCTTATTCATTTATTTCTGATCTGATCTTTATGATTTCTGTCTTTCTGCTAACTTTGGGGTTTTTTTGTTCTTCTTTCTCTAATTGCTTTAGGCATAAGTTTAGGTTGTTTATTTGAGATTTTTCTTGTTTCTTAAGGAAGGGTTGTGTAGCTATAAACTTCCCTCTTAGATCTGTTTTTGCTGCATCCCATAGGTTTTGGGTCATTGTGTTTTCATTGTCATTTGTTTCTAGGTATTTTTTGATTTCCTCTTTGATTTCTTCAGTGGTCTCTTGGTTATTAAGTACTGTGCTGTTTAGCTTCCATGTGTTTGTATTTCTTACAGATTTTTTCCTGTAATTGATATCTAGTCTCATAGCGTTGTGCTCAGAAAAGATACTTGATACGATTTCAATTTTCTTAAATTTACCAAGGCTTGATTTGTGACCCAAGATACGGTCTATCCTGGAGAATGTTCCATGAGCCATTGAGAAGAAAGTGTATTCTGTTGTTTTTGGATGGAATGTCCTATAAATATCAATTAAGTCCATCTTGTTTAATGTATCATTTAAAGCCTGTGTTTCCGTATTTATTTTCATTTTGGATGATCTGTCCATTGGTGAAAGTGAGGTGTTAAACTCCCCTACTATGATTGTGTTACTGTCAATTTCCCCTTTTATGGCTGTTAGTATTTGTCTTATGTATTGAGGTTCTCCTATGTTGGATGCATAAATATTTACAATTGTTATATCTTCCTCTTGGATTGATCCTTTGATCTTTATGTAATGTCCTTCTTTGTCTCCTGTAATAGTCTTTGTTTTAAAGTCTGTTTTGTCTGATATGAGAATTGCTACTCCAGCTTTCTTTTGATTTCCATATGCATGGAATATCTTTTTGCATCCCCTCACTTTCAGTCTGTATGTTTCCCTAGGTCTGAAGTTGGTCTCTTGTAGACAGCATATATACGGGTCTTATTTTTGTATCCATTCTGCCAGTTGCTGTCTTTTGGTTGGAGCATTTAATCCATTCACATTTAAGGTAATTATTGATATGTATGTTCCTATTTCCATTTTCTTAATTGTTTTGGGTTTGTTATTGTAGGTGTTTTCCTTCTCTTGTGTTTCTTGCCTAGAGAAGTTCCTTTAGCATTTGTTGTAAAGCTAGTTTGGTGGTGTTGAATTCTCTTAGCTTTTGCTTGTCTGTAAAAGTTTTAATTTCTCCATCGAATCTGAATGAGATCCCTGCTGGGTAGAGTAATCTTGGTTGTAGGTTTTTCCCCTTCATCACTTTAAAGATGTCCTGCCACTCCCTTCTGGCTTGCAGAGTTTCTGTTGAAAGATCAGCTGTTAACCTTATGGGGATTCCCTTTTATGTTTTTTGTTGTTTTTCCCTTGCTGCTTTTAATATTTGTTGTTTGTATTTAATTTTTGATAGTTTGATTAATATGTGTCTTGGTGTGTTTCTCCTTGTATTTATCCTGTATGGGACTCTCCATGCTTCATGGACTTTATTAACTATTTCCTTTTCCATATTAGGGAAGTTTTCAACTATAATCTCTTCAAATATTTTCTCAGTCCCTTTCTTTTTCTCTTCTTCTTTTGTGATCCTTATAATTCGAATGTTGGTGCATTTAATGTTGTCCCAGAGGCCTCTGAGACTGTCCTCAATTCTTTTCATTCTTTTGCCTTTATTCTGCTCTGCAGTAGTTATTTCCACTATTTTATCTTCCAGGTCACTTATCTGTTCTTCTGCCTCAGTTATTCTGCTATTGATTCCTTCTAGAGAATTTTTAATTTCATTTTTGTGTTGTTCATCGTTTTTTATTTGCTCTTTAGTTATTCTAGGTCCTTATTAAATGTTTCTTTTATTTTCTCTATTCTATTTCCAAGATTTTGGATCATCTTTACTATCATCACTCTGAATTCTTTTCAGGTAGACTGCCTATTTCCTCTTCATTTTTTTGGTCTGGTGTGTTTTTACTTTGCTCCTTCATCTCCTGAGTATTTCTCTTTCTTCTCATTTTGCTTAACTTACTGTTTTTGGGGTCTCCTTTTTGCAGGCTGCAGGTTCATAATTCCTGTTGTTTTTGATGTCTGCCCCCAGTGGGTATACTTGGTAAAGTGGGTTGTGTAGGTTTCCTGGTGGCAGGGACTGGTGCCTGTGTTCTGGTGGATGAGGCTGGATCTTGTTTTTCTGGTGGGCAGGACCAAGTCTGGTGGTGTATTTGGGGGTGTTTGTGAACTTATTATGATTTTAGGCAGCCTCTCTGCTAATGGGTGTGGTTGTGTTCCTGTCTTGCTAGTTGTTTGGCATGGGGTGTCCAGCATTGGAGTTTGCTGGTCATTGAGTGGAGCTGGGTCTTAGTGTGGAGACAGAGATATCTGGGAAAACTCTTGCTAATTGACATTATGTGGCACCGGGAGGTCTCTGGTGGTCCAATGTCCTGATCTCGGCTCTCCCACCTCAGAGACTCAGGCCTGACACTTGGCTGGATTTCAAGACCCTGTCAGCCACACGGCCAGATACATGGGGAGTTTCTTGCCTTTTGGGAAGTCTGAGGTCTTCTGACAGCGTTCAGTAGGTGTTCGGTAGGAGTTGTTCCATATGTAGATGTATTTTTGATGTATTTGGTGTGAGGAAGGTGATCTTCATGTCTTACTCCTCTGCCATCTTGAAGGTCTTCTTTAGTCTTCCTTCTTCCTCAGAACAAAATGGTGGGAGGAAGAGGCAGAGCTGGGACTAAGCATTCCTTTGTCAAATCATCAAGCTCACCTCCCCATTCTTGAAAAACCTTGATTGTTTTGGTTACTATTATAATTGTAATTGTATACCACATATACAGAGTATATAAAAAAGTATAAAATTTCATTATAATGAAATTATATGTAAATCTCTATATAGCTCTCCATAATTGAAAAAATAATTTCCTAGAACATTTACAGATAAGTTTATGGCATAAACATTTTGAAGGATAGTGATAAACGTTGGGGAATCACTCCACAAATTTGCACCAATTTAAATAACTACCTTCAGCAAATAAGAGTATCTCTTTTACTACAAACTTTCCAACACCAGATATTAATATTTTGCTTTTAGTCTTTGTCAATTTGATAATTTAAAAGTATGCAATTTTAATTGTCATTTCTTTTTTACTAGTGAGGGGGAACATGTTAAATTCTTTTTTCTGTTAATTAAATTCTCATTATAAGTCAGTATTAGGAGAAATTATAATATGCAGTACGTTAGGAAAAAAAGAAAGAAAACTACTTAATTTGATGTAATGGATATTCCCAAGAGTACCATATAAAAACAAAATGGGAAACTTATAAGAACTACAATCTGAACCTTTGTCTCTGCTATATTCAGCATAAAAGTTACCCACGAAAATATTGAATTCTCTAGTATCAATAATATACAAATTCATATAATAACAAGTTAACATTTATACCAAAAGGTGAATTGGCCATGGTTAAACATCCATTGTTGTGATATTTTTGAGTTTCTGCATTAGGAATGGTGTCTAAAAGGAGGGAATGGTATGGGTGATAAATTAATAGGGTATTGTTCTTGGAGAATGGCTGGTTCCAAGTGCAAATGTATTATTCAGCAGTTACAGATTTTTGCAGCCATTGAAGGGAAAGAGATTATATACTGTCAAGTTAAGACAGAGTCAGGTTTATTCATGTAGTATGCACTTACTTCCAGGATTTACTAAGGATAAGGTTCAAGAAGAAGTGTACTGTGTAGGAAGCTTTAGGTTAGGATATTTCCCCAGGCATGGCAGGGAGAATGGTTAGTTGCCATCACTGGTCACAGATAATTTTGTTTTCAATATGATGCCAAAGACATCCATGCCTCCATGCCTTTGCTGAAAAGGAGGAAAACTACTTGCAAGTTTGTCTCAAAGGAGGTAGCAATGTGACTGACAGAAAGAAGCCAATGGAAATAGGTAATAGTATATAATTTACTTTATTGTCCATAAGGATACATAAACTTCACTGCATTGAAATTAGCCCTACAATGCAAGGAACACAGCAGCACTCTTGACCAAGATTCATGATTCCCTGGCATGTAAGTCTTCAGACTCATAGCCCTGTCTAATCAGAAAGGGGATCCCATTCAGTCCTTCAAGATGCTTCTTGCTTTTTAAATTTAAATATACTGCTAAGCCCTTTCACCCATGCTGGAAAATCTGGTCGTGGGCCTGTCTTTCCACAGGATGTAAGTGACTGACAACAATGGCATGTTACTATCTACTGTGTGATGGGACTCAAAGGCCATTTCCCAAGCACACTATCCCTAGCAGCCCTAGGTTTCTGGCTTTCTGGGAGTCTAATCCTCAAGGTAAAAAATAACAACTGTATGCTGAAATGGATTAACTTATTCTAGCTGTTTTTAAAAAATACAATCAGAATTTAAAAACTCACCCTTCTCTTAATATTATTATGTATTTCCAGCTGTAGGCATTCACTGGACATGACCTAAAATTTAAACGTAATTGTCTCCTAGCAATGGCTGCAATTTGTATTTCCTTACAATTAGAATCATTGTGATTAAATTCAATGCAATTCATCTGTGGTAACTACATGATGATAATGCATACAAACAATCTTTGCAGAGTTTTTATTAATAGTAATTAATGGTCATAAATAAGTTTGTGACATAGATTTTTTATTTTGATACTCAAGAAGTCAATAGCAGATCCTGCAATTCAAGAGAACCACCAATGGATAGCAGTCTGCTGTATTCAGATTTTGAAATCAAAACTTACCACTGATTTCTAGGCTTGAATTAGTCACCTGGTAAAGTGTAATCTTTTAAAAATAAGCTAACACTTCAAACTTGTCACTAATAAAATTTAGAAAATATTTCTTAGCTACTCAAGACATTTGCAATTGTTAAATTATAGACTGACGTTTGGAAAAGGCTCACTGACAAAAGCATTCATATGGTCCATGAGTTTTGATTCTCAGAAGGCAGTTTAATTTCCATAACCTGTCAGACAATTCAGGCAAGTATCATTAATATATAAAATGTATTTTCATTTGAAATAATAAATCAATATATATTGAAAATATTTTAAATATATGCCTAGGTTTTAAATTATAAAGGTTAATGATACAGTAAAATCTACAAAACAGTATTTTTTTTTTCTAAAAGGAAAACTGGAGAATGGAGAGACTAAAAACTATCTACAAAAATTAGTGAAGTAAAATGGAGAGATAATGTTGATTCACTAAAAGAAGTCATGTATTATAAGACTGATAAAATTCTCTTGAACAAGGTGCATAAAACCTTTACTTAGAGGGAAGAGGAGAAATGAACATATACTTTCCCTAAAATTTAAGACGTTTCTTAATATAATAGAGTACAGAAAAGTGGACTCACAGGTCAGCAATTATGGTGTGATGTAATGAGATATTTGAATGAGAGGAAGAAAGAGCTTGAATAACTAACATGGAAGGTAATTGAGAGTGGTAACTGGTCAGGGCTAATTAATGGACTGCTACAGGGATAAATATTAGGACAGAATTTTGTTCATTTTATACGTCAATGACCTGAAAGAGGGCATATGCATTAAGAGGATAAAATCTGCTGACACAGGGATAGTTGGGGTGTTGAAGGGGCAGTCACAAAAGAGTGCTTAGACTGACTTGGACAGGCTAAAAGCATGGAGTGATAAGTGGCTTACTCAATTTAATTCCGAAGGAAAAATTCCAGGAACTTAAAGCCACAATGAAAAAAAGGAATATATACTCCTAAAACCTCCAGAGGATTGAGCTCTGAAAGAAATACATTGAGATAAATCTTTCGACGTAGTCTTAGAAGTAAAATATAGGGAGGAAATAGAAAAGTAGGCATATGGAAATTATATCTGTATCACAGAAAATTCTACTTCTGCCATAATATTCATGTGTCCTAATTTTTCATCCCTGCCAATTTTTTCTCCTTTGACCCTGTAACATGCAATCAATTCTTAATGTTGAGACTGCCCCTACTTTTTCTTTCCTTTAGATATTCTGGAGAGTATTATTCAGGATAGATAGTGAACATCCATCCATCCTCACTATATATGTGTGCATGGAACTGTTAACCAAAAAAAGACTCCACCAAGGTGGCCCAAGGGTATTTTGCTCTTATCATTTTTCACAGTTTCTGTGGATATTTTTGTGAATAAGAAACAGTTAAAAAATAGAGGAGAGTGCTTAAGTAACAGGACAATATTTTCTAGCCAGCCCTCATTCCACTGAAACACTCAGAAGACTAGCTGGCCCTATGTTCAGGGGGAAGGGATTAGACCAGACCTTCTTAAACCATTGATGCTTAGACTGTGAACTTCAGAATGACCTGTGTTCCTCAAGTTTGAACAGCAGCATAGAAATAGAACACTAAATAATATATATCACTAGCTACTGATGAATTCTTTAGTTAAGTAAAAAAAAAACAAATCCAAGTCTCTATTCTGCTCTATACAGAAATCAGAACCAAGATGTAGTATTGACTATGCTTCTCCCTCACCTAGAAATCTGTAGTAGCTTTACATTGGTTGAAGGACAATATTGATACTCTTAGATAAATACTATATATTGAACAATATTTATGAATCAAGGCACTGAGGTTAGACCTTATTTAGTCCTCATAATAATTCTGCAGGTTAGTATTAGCCTATCTTTACAGCTGAAGAAATCAAGACCCAGAAATATCAAATGATTTTTCTGAGATCTCAGAGCTACAGAGAGAAGGAGCCTGGATCCATACCTGGGTCCATCTCATGCCAAATTCTTTGTTCTTTCCATCACAACCAGATGCGTTTGTCTTTACACACATATCACAATAAATAGATGGTTAATAGGAGGCTGGATGATGGAAGGATAATGCATAGAAGATAAGGTGGTGTCTCACATACACACACACACACACACACACACACACACACACACACACACACCCCTTCTTTGCCTTGTCTTGGCATTCAAGACCTTCACCAATAGGGCCAATATCTTGAAATCCTTCATCTGCTTCATGCAACGCATACACAAGTTGAGCCACGCTATTCTTTGTTTCCCTCAAGTTTCCTGGTTTTCTTGCTGCAAGTTGTCCCCCAATCTCCACACATCTAGCTCCCCACAGAGGAACAACTCTGTCCTTTTCCCAAATCACATCTCACTCTCTGTACTCGTCTGTTATGAGGCAGCCATTCATTCACCTTTCCCTGTCCTGCAGGTCTGTTAGTGGTTTGATTGCCGTAGCACGTCCGGTCCACATCACTAGCACGTAGATTTGCATATGGTGGCTGTTCGATATCTGTTGAATGAATATACTCGTGTGCTCACATTAAGTGCTAACTGGTACATAGTTCACCTATGGTACTGGAGTTGTTGTACTTGATTAACTCTAGTAAAAAACATTTAGGGCTTCCCTGGTGGCACAGTGGTTGAGAATCTGCCTGCCAATGCAGGGGAAATGGGTTCGAGGCCTGGTTTGGGAAGATCCCACATGCCGCGGAGCAACGAGGCCCGTGAGCCACAATTACTGAGCCTGCGCGTCTGGAGCTTGTGCTCCGCAACAAGAGAGGCTGTGACAGTGAGAGGCCCGCGCACCACAATGAAGAGTGGCCCCTACTTGCCGCAACTAGAGAAAGTGCTCGCACAGAAACGAAGACCCAACACAGCCATAAATAAATAAATAAATAAATAAATAAATAAATAAATAAATAAATAAAAAAAATTTAAAAAAAAGAATAAAGGTTAATCTGAGATCACAAAACAATCTTTAAAAAAAAAAAACCATTTAAACAGAGTTACTATCATCAAATCCTAGACTTTGCTTTTTTGTCTTCAGTATTATACACATTTGCAAAATTTGTGAATATTCTTTTAAACCTTGTCCCCTTCTCTTAGTGACTTTTGTAACTTAGTTTGATATCATAATATCCTGGAGAAAGCTGACTCTTGGGTTAAGAGTGCAGGTTCTGTAATTAGATTACTTGGATCAAATCCTGGCTCTGCCACTTACTAGCATTGTGACTTGACCTTTCCAAGCCTCAGTTTCCTCATCTGTCAAATGGGGTAAATAAGAGTACTTACATGTCTAGGAAATTGTCTGGACTATTAATAAGCACTTAGTAATTATTAGCCCAGATTGAAATAATTATAAACCTGATTATCTTATTTCCTCCCACATTATTCTTCTTTCACTCCATTTATCATCTTTCTGTCCTTCAGGGAGATGGAAAGCTAATTTAAGATTATAACGAACATTAAGATAGACTGGTTTTCCACATGGAGTTAAATTAAACTCACAAACAATTATTAGTAACATACTTTGGGCCATGTACTGGCCTGATGCCCAGAGACACAAAGCAGACAAGACATACGCAGGTTCTGGTGATCCCTACGAGCTCATGGTATAGGAGAAGAGAAACCCCTTTAAAATCACACTATGGTACTCTAAGTATAGAACTGTTTAGAGTATGTTCTCCAGACACCAAAATAGGACTTATTACTTGGACTCAGTTTGTTATTCTTGGACAATAAAGTGATTGCTTTGTGAATCACTTTGATGCTTTCCACCCAAATGACAGCAAAGAGCAGAGAAAAACCCTAGGATATCGTTGCCTTGACCTGACAGCCCCCACTAGCCTCCAACTCCAGCACAGCCCACTCCCCAGGGGAACCAGAGACATTGCTCTGCCGAGGGCAGGCACCAACTTGGCAAAAAGTTTTTCACTCCTCAACTCAGAACTCTAGATTTTAGTTTCCCTAAGTTTTGGAGCAGCACTATGATGATTCTTTTGGAAAGATTCTGTATGAAACACATTAAACCTGCTCAAAAATTACTACTTAATGCATGTTTTAAAAGCATTGTCAGGGATAGTGTATTTAGAGAACAATATATACATTTATTAGTAGAACCAGTTCAAATAATAAGCTGTTTAAATAAAGTATACTGAATGTATATATATATATATAATATACATATGTAATATACATTATGTAATATATCTGTATTAATATGGAACACAATTGTAATTGAATATACCAATATTTTCTTATACATTTTCTCAGATTTGAAGCTAAATGCAATGAAATATGGATTGGGTGTGTACATAATCCCTGTCACATATATATATATATAAGTATAGGTGGATTCCCATTTATTTTAAGGAGTAAATTGCTGTGTATTTTATTATGTTATTGAAATAGATATGATGTTTTGAAAATTGTGAAATGCAGGAAGTGAGACAAATTGTACATTAGCAAGTCTCTTGGTGACCTTCCAGCTTGGCTGTCCTCATCTTCCACTGACATTGTAGGGCAACCAAGAGTGACCTTCAGGTTCCAGATTCAAGGCCTCCTCTTAGGAAAAGAAGTAGCAGAAAAATCTTTTAAGGTTCCAGGAGCTTTTTCCAGAAAGTTTTCATCATGTTTAATGTCATTTAGTAAAATTTTATGTCTCTTGTATGATTGCATAAAAAAGCAGCAAATACTGAGTCAAATTAAAAAACTCTTTTATTTTTATTCTAAGCAATAAAAAGTAATCCACATTAATGTTCCCATTAAAAAAAGAGACACACATACATGAGCAAAGCAAATTATTTTAGTTGATCTCAAAACATGATGTCCAGTGACTGCACTGAACTTCTGGAAGTGAATAGCAATGGTCAGATCTATATTAGCCGTGTGATCACATTGGTTGAGGCTTCAGTATAGTCCAGATATCATCACCAGTGTGCATTGAACATGATTTACTTTAATGAGAATTTATTGAGCAATATATAAGGCCAGAAATATACTAAGTACAGGACAGATTAATTAAGATGAATAATTCACATACTCTGTCCTAAAGAAGCTTACATTTTGGTGCTTTGGGGAGAAGGAGGCAGAGATCTCAAAGCAGGAAACTGTCACAAGCAATAGTGATATAGGTGCTTTAAAGTAATATGAGTTGAGACTTTCAGATTGAGGAAGGGCAATGATCCCAGATCAATACAAAAATATTCTGGAATGGAAAAAAAGCTAGAAAGGAAAAGAAGTGGAAAATAGAAGACAAAAGGAGGAAGATAAGCTGCTTCATCAGAATGTATCTTGAAAAATAAGACAATTAAATAGAAAATGAACTCTTAATTTATGTTCCCAATAGACTGTACCATGAGGGGAGAGAAAATGTTTCTTTTTAGTCCCAGTTTGATCCCAAGCACCTTGGCATGTAGAAGAAATAGGTGCTTATGAAACGATTGTTGATAACTAACACAACATTGTAAATCAACTATGCTTCAATTAAAAATAAATAAGTAAATAAATAAATATAATGTTTGTTGAGTGACTTCTCCCTGTTTCCTCCTTTCTCTCACTCTGGCTCTGTCATGCTTCAGGATCATTACAATTCTAAATTAGGATTATATTAGGTTAAACCAGATGGAATCAAGCCTTTAAGTCAAAATGGTTAAAAAGCAACAATTTCATATGATTGAACCAAACCATGCAACTAGTATACAGGAGTTAATCTATTTGCTCCAAGAAGTTAAGACCAAACAACTGATTACATTGAACTAGCACAACATATGATAAGTTATCTCAGGAGCAATCTAACAGGAAACCTTGGAACTGTAATCAAATGGTCCAATGACCAAGTGATGCAAAGACTCCAGATCTGGGGCTTTGAGTATGTAACTGGGTCCAGCACTAGAAATTGACTTCCAGCATCTGGATGCTCAGTCTGGATGCTCTGCTTCCCACTATTTATCTTTCCTCACTAGAAATGGCTTAAAAATGTAAAAGCTTTAGATTTGATTTAGTGGACGACTCCCACTGTGGTTCTCCTCCTTCTGTTCCTACATACCACTTTTTTTTTGGTACCAATCTGATAGTCATTCTCAGTTTCACATTCTCTTTCACAAAGAGCCCTAATCTCTGGGAGTTGGATTGTGACAAGGAGTAACGAACTTAGATAATCAAAGTGATTATGATGCCTGGTATTGGGTTAAGAATTATGGCAAAGCCCAACCTACTCTCATGACAGGGGTTCATGTCCTTAACTGGTAGAGTGAGCATATAATTTATCATCCAAATGTGGACACTTTTTGAGAGTGAAAAGATTAACTATTAATAATTACACTAGGATAACAAACCTAAACAGAGACTATCTCAGACAGAGACTTATAGTTACATTATAATTTGAACATTTCCTCAGAACACATCTGTTAGATGCTCTGTGTGTAAAAAGAGTAATAAAGTCAAATAAGGAAGTCACCAGAGAGTGATATCAATATAAAGAATGAAAGGTCATTGTGTGTTATTGTCTATACTCAATCTTCAGTTTTCATATTCTAGATCTTTGTTTTCTGTGAAACTTTGCAGGTAGTTTCTACACATTTTATCTCATGACTTATGGCAGATAATACTGACTTTTTGGATTTTCCTTGTATTTTCAAAATTCATTTGGAAGGAAAGAAATTTCCTTTCCTGAGATCATATATTATTTTGTTATTCACATAAAACATTGTTCTAGATCATGTTTCTTCAACTAGAATCCTTTCTGCTTTGATTGGAAAGTGAGAAAATTAAAGTAAAATTATGTGAGAATATTTGGTGAATTATCTTTAATTGTGAGGAGCAAGGTATGGAGTGTAACAAATTCAGGTCAAAAGTCAAAACACTCATATTTTAATTTTATCTTTGTTATTAAATAAGCCTCATATTCTCAAAGAAACAAAGTAGAGGAAAGAGCATTCTAAGTGCCTTCTTTGTGCTGGGATTGTGTGAAGCTGTGTATAAATCTCATTCACTCCCTACAATAGTCCTTTAAAGATCACTCTACATTCCTCATTTGCAAGTTCATAACTGAGGCTCCAAGAAATTGAGTAACTTGCCCCAAACCCTCACCCAGTGGATAGTAGGATAGGATTCAAATCCAGGTCCGTCTTCAACGTCCATGCTGCCAGCCAATCATTCATTTACTTATCTTGAAAATGGAAATCTTTTCCATGATTCAAAAGATTGTTGGGAAGATTCAAAGAATAATTGAATGCTAAATATTTAAAAATTTTTATACAATCTACATATTTGGGTATTACTGGAATCTTTCCCTTATATTTCTCTAGGCATTTCTTGATACTTTAATTCAGTATTTAAATAGAACTTTTGAAATCCTGAGATCACACTTTACAACAAGGAAATGGATTGCAAATATTTTTCCAAGTAGTGTCTCATTTCCTTGGATTCCAAGTTCGGTGCAAGACCACCATGCTGGGACAGTGTCTGTTGCCAGGGACATTTGCATCTCTTATTATCACTACCCTCAGCACCCTAACATTTCAAAACAATTGCTTTGTCTTGTATTTATATTGGGATCATTTTTTAAAGTAAGGTACAATTTGTTTTTAATTATTATGTCATTCCACCTTCATCTACAAGATGACATTCCAGCTAATCGACAAGAGAAGAAGGTGAAAGGAGAACCAGGCAATTACAAGGTTAGTCTGTATTTTCAAAGCATCACCTGAGGCTTCATTCAGGTAATTTCAATTAACTTCTATGGCGGTTACTCATCTAAAACTCCAGCAAATGCTACTAGAACTAGATTCAGTGCTCTAGAGCTACACAGCTGCTGAGGACTTCAAACCATAATTTTTTCAAATGTACCAAAAAATATTGCTCCCAAGACTGACCTCTGTGACATGTTCCCCACGGTCTAAAGCAAATTAAGATGACAGTGATATAAAGATCTCTAAACCAGGGTCATAACAGAGACATTAGCAGACCCTCCACTACAGAAGCTCTGCAGGGCACCATTAGGATATTCTGTGGAAGTGCTCCTGTCAGCCCAAAAGCAAATGGCAAAAAGCAGGAAACATAAACAACTGTAAAGTGAAAACAAAGCAAAAACTCAATGAGAGACAATGAAGACATCATTAAAAATATAAAGGCGGGCTTCCCTGGTGGTGCAGTGGTTGAGAGTCTGCCTGCCAATGCAGGGGACACGGGTTCGAGTCCTGGTCTGGGAAGATCCCACATACCGCGGAGCAACTAGGCCCGTGAGCCACAACTACTGAGCCTGCGCGTCTGGAGCCTGTGCTCCGCAACAAGAGAGGCCGCGATGGTGAGAGGCTTGCGCACCGCGATGAAGAGTGGCCCCCGCTTGCCGCAACTAGAGGAAGCCCTCGCACAGAAACGAAGACCCAACACAGCCAAAAATAAATAAATAAATAAAATAAAAAAATTAAAAAAAAAAAATATATAAAGGCAATGAAAGTGCCTATGGCATATTTTCCATGATCTGTGACCTTGGGTTTCCATTGTGCCTCTGTGTTCATTATCTGTTTAAGAAAAATACTGCCTTATACTCCTAGGCTCACACATTCTTTGCATGATTCCTTAGAAGAGGAGGGGCAGAGCTCTAAGCTAGCTGTCAAAAAACAATTTACTGTAGATTGTAAAACATCCTGGGAGAGTTTTCCCTCTGCAGTCTTCATTATTGTCTCTCAGGGAACCCACCCAGGATGACAGAAGGATAAAAATTAGATTGAGGCCTTTTATGCTGTTTTGACTGTTCGTATCTTCTCAGAGTGTTATTCATATTAAAAAATTCTGTTTTCTACCTCAGGAAGGCAGCTGGTTAGTAAAACATCATTCAACAAAAGAGACCTCTTAGCCACAGTTAAACTGTCATGTTATCCTAGATTAGAATCAAAGAGAAAAGTAATCTAGCTGCAGAAATATGTTACTCAACATAGATTGTGATCCAAATTTGTAAGTGATTTCCAACAAACCCTCTCTAAAATAATAATTAATAGGTTCCTTAACCCCTAATGTATTTAGCTTTTCCTTCTGTAGATTTGTTTTCTTTTTCTTTAGCATAAGACCAAAACAAATAATTTTGGTTGAAATATAAATGGAACAGGTATTATTTACTCTGAATGAAGGGAGAAATAGGGGCTAATTTCTTAACTACTTTCCATCATAAGACATTTCATTCCAGGTATCCCAAGGTTAAATTTGATGTCAGCACAGACTACCAGGAAAATAGCCCCATTTCTTCTATTTGCTTTGCATATGTAAATACAATCTTTACATAATCTTTTTTTTTTTTTGTAGAACACTAAATTAAATGTGACTGAAAAGTCTGTATTTTTCCAATTTTTAGTTGATATTTGATGAAAAGTTTGGCAACTTAATTCTCATAAAAATGATTAAGTAGAATTATTCTGGTAAGCCTCAGCTATCACGTAATATTTGGGAAGATAGTGAACAGGAAAGTCTTCCTCTCTCTCTCATCAAATAACATTTCTGTAAGATATTTCTGTAATAAAATTTAAGTCCTAAATTAAAGAATTAAGCATGAAACATACTGGGATTCTTTTCCTTAGAAATAGTTACTTTCCAGGTAAATTAAATTATACTAATAAATTTTTGTCATTGCCAGTACTTTATTTTTACTCCATTTTCTACAGCTACAACTCTAAGTAAAAGATTTACTTTAAAAAAATCATTAGATATGAGCCAGAAAATAGAAATTATTTGCAGGGATTATTGTATTCCTTTTCATTTTAAGAAGCTTTCAGAACTGACCCGTAGCATTCTTGAGGCTTATATTTAGTTAACCTTTGAGGATTTCCTTTGTATTTGATGGGGTTCAGGACATGCTAACTCAAAATAGGACACTTTAGCATATTGAAAATTTTAAGCTGAAGGAGTTTGACAAAACTGTAGAAGCAGGAAGGGCACTCTGACCTTTACCTCACCCTTCTCCCCTAAAACAGGCATAAAATCCTCATGTGAGAGGTGCCCCCCCTTATACCTGAGAAAAAGGAGTATCCTTATCTCCAAAGACAAAGGGATTCCAAGAAGAATGCTTACAAGCAGACCTTGTTACATTTCTACCAGTGTACTACACTTACTTAATACTCTCTTGGGGGAAAACTTTAATACTCTAATAAAAGACAAATGGAGAGACATCCCAGAGTCCTGGCTAGAAGTTCCTTATATTTTACAGATGATAATACTACATATATTCTTCTACAAATTAATGTAAACTCAAGATTTATTTAGATCATCGTGGAACTCTATAAAGTTATTTAAAAAGTTATTTGGAAAATAGAGGTCCACAAACAACAACAATCTCACAAATGAAGAATAAACAGGGGGAACTTGCCCTACCAGATTTTAAGACATATTCCAAAAGGCAGGCCCTGGATCCTGAGCCAGGTTTATTTTCACATGGAAGAAAGACCAAGGTAAGAATTCCACTAACTTTCTTTCAGGTCCCAAAAGCAGGCAGCCCAAGGAAAGAGAAAAAATGAAATAAAGGCCCCAAACTGTGTCCCCACGTGTGAAGTAATTCCACACTACCCAAAATGTAAGCTAATGAAAATCATCCTCTTGCCAATAAGATTAGCAACTCCTCTATCCTTGAGGAATAACAGAGAGGGTGGCAGAGGTTCCCTTACAATCCAAAGGGTGGAAATGATGGTCTTCTGTGGGGGTGAGACTGAGAGCATGGAGACTGGGGGAAATGGGCTCCTTTCTACAATAATATTCAGTCATAAGGATATATCATAAATCATTGAGCCATGTTCAGATTCTTGGAAAATCAGTGTGTGCCTAATTTTTAGCATAAATTATACTGATACATATTGGTAAATTTAAAGCATTTGATATTTGTCTCTATCTATTGATCTATCTATCTATCCATCTATCTATAGATCTATGTTTGCAAAAATACAAAAAAAAAAAAAATCCAAAAAACCAGAAACAAACCTAAACGTCCTTTCACATAAGTACTTGTAAGAAGGATATTTGCTTGCACAATGAGGAAGCTCACACTTGCCCTCAGGAAGATTAGTGTGGTTCACTTTCCTAGTAGCTTTCTTTTCATTTGTTTTTCATTATTATTGACTCTGAAGTCAATAGCATAGAGTTGACGATCAGCAGGCACCATTTTGATTCAAACATTAACCTTTACATAGACCACTGAGACCTGCTTGGAGCCTCAAAACGTTTGCCATGAGAGGACTGGGTTCACAGGTAGGAAACTTCCTTGAGACCAATTTCGAGATAAGGATTTTGCTATTCCCCATACTTGTTCCAGAGTCTGATTTAAAGATGGCAAAACTGATTTTTTAAAGATATTAAGACTATTCTGTCTCCAACTCAGTATGGAATTTGAGCTTAATATATGAGGGCTAGATTGGAGCAGTTGTAATTCCCATACTTAGGCAAACTCCCTTCCTCCCTTTTCCCAATACTTCTACCTAAAGGCAACCATTCTTAGCTTGGTTGTCTGGAAAAAGAATTTTTAAATATTCTAGAGATTGCCTCTTGTTTGCCTTCTCAAACAGTGTTTGTAGAACTAAAAAAGGTGGTTACTTAAGTTATTAATACCTTTTATTTCATTCCTTCACTCATTCATTCAATGGGTATTTATTGAGGACTTTCACTCTGCCATTAAGAATGCTTGATCCAATAGTGAATAAAATAGGCAGGGTCTGTGTCCTATGCAGTTGATATAAACAAATAAAGTAATTACAAATTGTGATGAGTGAGTTCTATGAAGAAACAAAAAAAGGAGTTGAGATAGAAAATAATGGAAAAGAATGATTTTGGATGGGGCTTTTTCATTGATAAATCTAAGTGGGAAAGACCATGTGACATTTTTCTGATGTAAATAAATACACTCATGTAAAGTTCAGGAACAAATCATCAAAATACAAATATAGCACATGACTATTATTTAATGAAGTAGTAGAGAGAAGTTTATCACAATTCTATGAAGTCACCTTGATGCATCAAACAAAAGTTCCAGAGTTCTAGACAAGGACTTGCCTTGAGAGTATTATCAGTAACTGACAATGGCAGATCTGGACTGTCACATTTTAGTCACCTCACCAAGTGAGGCAAATTCCCTTGGAAGCCATGCCAGCTAGCACCAGGTCAAGAAGATTGAATTGCTCTGGGAAGGAATTCCAAGAATGGCACACCCAAGGACTAGGATCTGAGATGTTCAGCAGAGAAGCTCTACTGCAGAACAGCCAAGTCACTAGCCTCTATTTCTTAATCAAGGACACAGAGGGGTGTGTGTGTGTGTGTGTAGATAAGCCATTGAAACTTACTCTGCAAGTGTAATATGAAGACAGTGGAAACCTGATACAATTTAGAAAAGACAATGTTTCCCAAACTATTTTAGCAAAACAGTCATTTATAAATAAATGCATTATATCCTTCATGATTAATTTCTCTATCTAAATACTAAACATGAAGCACAAAAGATACCTTAGTGCTTGCTAAGGACAAAATTTTTGTAAAGCTGTATGATGTCATTTTTGGAAGACAAACTACATTTGCTCTGGAGTTTTGTACACATGTGCAAAAACACCCACAGCAATGCCTGCAGCCACTGGAATATATACCGCCTTCCATGATTTCTTCATAGATCAAATGCAGCTCAGGTGATTTAAAGATTATTTGTGAAGAATGCATCTAGGACTTCCCTGGTGGCACAGTGGTTTAGAATCCACCTGCCAATGCAGGGGACACAGGTTCGATCACTGGTCTGGGAAGATCCCACATGCCGTGGAACAGCTAAGCCTGTGCACCACAACTACTAACCCTGCTCTCTAGAACCCGTGAGCCACAACTACTGAGCCCATGTGCCACAACTACTGAAGCCCACATGCCTAGAGCCTGAGCTCCACAACAAGAGAAGCCTCTGCAATGAGAAGCCCACACAGCACAACAAAGAGTAGCCCCCGCTTGCCGCAACTAGAGAAAGCCTGAGCGCAGCAACGAAGACCTGATGCAGCCAAAAATAAATAATTAATTAATTAATTTAAAAAAAAAGAATGCATCTAGCCCACATTTTTTAAAATATAAGATTTAACCAATAGAGGAGCTAAATGACCCTTTATTGCCATACAGCTCTTATAAACTCTCCTAGAAATCAGCTGTGTAAATATTCCACCCTGTGTCAACTAACACAGAAACTGGTAGAACTAGGTTGTTGGAAACTTGGCAGGGTGTGTAAGTTCACAAGAATCCATCAAGCTCTTCTATTATTTATACTGTAAGATTTGTAGTCTGTAGTGTAACAGGTGTAGTCCCTGTGGGTCAACAATCATGTAAATTATGCATGGGGAAAGGAAAGCAATACCATATAAACTAATTTGGGATTGTTCATTTTGGGAAATAACTTTTCCTATAATGACTGCCTGAAAACTCTTCCTTAGCATTGGTCTGCATGCTGTATGGTGTTGTGTGATGGTTAAGGCCACTTCCTTTGTGCTTGACAGACCTTTAATCCTGGCACCACCTTTTACTATTTACTGCTTTTTTATTTTGGCCAAGACATTTTAAATGTAGTTAAACTAAGTCTCAATTTTATTATGTGAAGAATAAGGAAAACAATACCTAGGTAATTCATATTTAGTGAGAGGAGCACTAATAACTGGATTCTATTATTATTTAACATGTATTAAAGTTCATTATTATTAGATAGAAAGGGCAAGACTGAAAAGGAAGTTATTTTTATTTAGCAATTACTGAGGTCAAAACTATGTGACTCCATGATCGATTGTATAACAGGTCATTGTCAGTATGTTTTAATTTAATGTAGAATCTGGATATCATCAACAGTAATAACAGAGAATGTGGTTGTGTGATGATGAGAGAAAAGGAGCAGAAGCATGGCACACAGAAGTTCCTTTTCTAATTCAGACTTCTGACCGTAGAACCTCGGTTATGATGTCGTAACTCTGCCTCTGTGCACTGATGCCGAATCGAATCTCGTACACAGAGTTTTGGGTGAAGGAGAAAAGAATAGCTTTATTGCTTTGCCAGGCAAAGGGGGACACAGGGGGCTCGTGCCCTCAAAAACTGTGTGTCCCAAACCAGGGGGATTTAGTGAAGAGTTTTATAGCAATGGTCGAAGGGCAGGGTTGTTGATAAGGATCAGGGCCTGCATTCCTTTAATCTGGCCTCAGGTGGTCTCCTGATAAGCTTCTGTGGTTCTAGAGGTTATCAAACTGTGACCTTCTCTCTGGAATGAAGAATGCTTCATCAAGTAGTTAACATCTTCCATTTGTTAAGGGTTTTATTTCTGCAGAAGTGCTCAAAGATATTGTTATGTGTATCCCTCGAGGGGGAACCAGGACCCTGCCCCAAGGCTGCACTATTGTTTCTAGGCTGCTTCTCCCTTGTCTCTGTATCCCCTCTCTTCCCTGTTTGAACCTGCCTGTGAAACTCAGGGAAGGTCATGGAGGCTGAATGAAGCCTATTTCCTAGAAATAAGAAATGGGGGACACAGAAAAGTTTCTGTGCCCGGGAGGCCCCCAGGGTCCTGCTCAGTTTCAGTTATTGAATATTATCATTTGGACAAAAAAATGCTGATGTAAAAATAGCTTATTGAGGGTTAAGTATTATAATCCGCTATATGTAAAAGAAGCCTCATACGTAAAGACATATGTGAAGGATAAGGAAGGCTAAGTCACTTGACCCAGATTTCTAGTTAGTTATAGAGGAAACTATATCAATATACTGATATTCAGAAGTCACAAAAAATGGAAATGCACAGTGGTCATAGCAATATCATTAATATTTACTGAACATTTACTCAGTGACAGTTGTGCTATTAAATGTGTTTGTGTGTAATTTCATCATGTAATTCTTACAGTAACCCTAAGCGGTAGCCAATAATATTATTTTTCAGATAGGGAAACTGATACTTAATGAGGTTAGTTAAATTGTGTAAGGCTGCACAGGGAACAAGGGGTAAAGCCAGATCTCTTTGACTCCAAAGCTCAGAATTATGTAGCTCTTAAAAATTATCTAGTAACAGGATTATTTGCTTCTCTGTAAACAACAAGATGAACATTTTTGCTATGGTGCCCAATGCAATCGAGACAATGACATATGAGAGAGATGAATGCATACCTTTTTCCAATAAAAGTGTTTCTTTTAAAAATAATGGAATGAAATTTCCATAAATCTTGTCAGCTCTGTTTTGAAATTTTCTTACTATGACTCATAAGCATAAAAACCAAAGCTGCCATGAAAGATGGGAAATCTAAACGCGTTTGGGGGAAAAAATGTATTTTTTGAGTCTCAACAAAACTGTCAATTCCTTTTATTTTTGTGGTCTTGATTTCCCTAAAACAGAAATATCACATTTATGTCTCTGTGGGTGGTACTACAGAAGGTGAGCCATGTTCTTTATTTAAAAAGTTCATTTTTCCCTCCAGTGACAAATTATCTCATTCTTAGAATTCTGTTGTGGGCCCAGATGATTACTCATAATCTCACTGCTCTTTGAGTTTGAATACACTAAAGATTTCTTACACAGCTTATGCTGATATTTAGATTTAAAGAGCTGAGTTCCAAAGCACCATTTCTGCCATGACTTTACACTTGTGATGTCTGGCCCATGGCCACTAGATGAGTCTTAAAGGCAGGGAGAAGGAAGGTGCAAGGGATTGTTGGTTTGCTTACTTCTTGTGTGTTTGTTTACTGGAGATAAATGCCAAGAAGTCAATTATTTCCCCTCCTAAAAACAGTCTTAGCTAAGAAATGATAAACAGCCCTTCCCATTGTGTGGAAAGTTGGTGAAAATCCTGTAGAGATCTATAAGAAACTTGAGTCAAGGAACCTAAATACAAATGCTGGACATGATTAGGAAAGGAGAAGGAGAAGGAGGAGGAGAAAGAAGAAGAAGAAGAAGGAGGAGGAGGAGGAGGAGGAGGAGGAGGAGGGGAGGGGAAGGAGGAAACCCTAAGAGAAGTAGAAGTGGCACAAGTAAAATGATGAAGGAAATGAGAACATGAGGTGCTTCAGGAAGGAAAGTGGGTCTCAGTATCCCTGAAAGATTTGCCACTGTGCGGTGCCTGAACACTTGTGCCAAAAACAAAGACAGAAACATAGAGAAAATGGGCACTGCAGGAATCACAAAGATGGCATGGGACCTCTGAAGAGTTCAGGAGAAATTAGCTGAACACTAAATATAGTCAAGGAGGCTATAAACCATCATTCACTCATGTAAGCCTGAGTCATCAGGCAAAATTTAACTCTGCCTTATAATCATTTATAGATGAAATTAGATAGCTAAGTTCTGGAAAGAAAGCAGTCAGAAATCACATTTGTTTTAACCAAAGGAAACCTGTGATAATAAGAGAAATAATGAATTAATCAATAAGCAAACAAATAAATAGATAACTATAGATAGAAGAGTTCTGACATAATGGGCAAGAATCTCCCATTCAAACTAGAAAATAACATTTTTCTCTCAATGCCAGGGCAATCTATAAAATCTCTACCAATAAAACTATAATATACATAATAGAGAAGACTTTTTATTTTAATTTTTGTGACTCAGTTTGCAAAAAACATTAAGAGAAGACATTCAAGTTAGGGGAGAGACACATTTCCCAAGGCTCATGTTTTTGTTCATGTTACACAAGAATAGAATATTGAAAATACAACTGGAAAAGTCATAATTGAAACCAATCATTACATAATTTCAGGCAATGAACTGAGCAATTAGCACCTTTGTTACCAGAAAGCTAGTACAAGTGGACTGAGGAGAATAAAGATACGATCTTTTGAAAGAAAATTGTATTTCAATGTTGAATTAAAACCGATTGACATTGAATTAAAACTGATTGACAAGGCTCTATCACTGGCTATAGCTATATTATTCTAGCCCAGGTTTCCAGAACAACCTACCACAGACTGGTTGGCTTACACAACAGAGATTTATTTTATCACAGTTCTGGAGGCTAGAAGTTCATGCTCAGGGTGCCAGAATATGGTCAGGTTTTGGTGATGGCTCTCCTCCTAGCTTATAGACAGCCACCTTCTTACTGTGTGCTGACATGGACTTTCCTTGATGTGTGAGTACAGAGGGGGAAAGACCGTCTCTCTTCCTCTTCCTATAAGAACAGAAATTCCATTATGAAGTCTCTACGCCCATGACCTAATCTAACCCTAATTACTGAAGTCTCCTTCTCCAAACACCTTCACGTTGGAGGTGATGAGCTTAACATATTAATTTTGGGAGGACACAAGCATTCAGTCCATAACATATATGTATATTTATAATCACTCAGTGAAAGCTAAAAGGCCTTTCATTGGTCTCTATAGTGCCCTACATTTCTACATGACCCACTTCCCACTCCCCACACTTCTTGTCCTCCTCTTCAGCACCTTGCCAGCTCTGCCTCAGCCACAGTGATGTCTTTGGGCCTCTAAACACACTAAGAGAGTTCTCATCTCACTGTGTTTACACTTGGCTCTTCCCCTAACTTGAACAGTCCTCCCAGGTAGCTACCTGATTCACTCTGAAGATCTCTACTCAAATGTTACTGCATCAGAGGGGTTTTTCTGAGCATCCTGTATAGAATTGCAAGTTCTCCTGCCCACCCTCACCCAACTTTGGCATGGTGTCCCCCTTACCTACTTCACTTTTTTTCTATACTGCTCAACAATCAGAAAGAGATATATTTGCTGATTATCTTAGTGTCCCATCAGGGACCAATGTGTTTGTCCACTTCAAGATCTCCTATGTCTAGTCCTATATTGACACATAGAGACATTCAATAATTAATTGCTGAAGTACTGTTAAATGAATAAATTATGTGCTATGTATATTTCACTAACTACAGTTGACCCTTGAACAACACAGGAGTTAGGGGCACAGACCACCTGAGCAGTCGAAAACCCCCATATAAATTTACATATGGCCTTCCATATCTGCTGTTCTGCATCTATTCATTCAACCAACTTCAAAACATGTAGTACTTGTTTATTGAAAAAAGTTCATGGGTAAGTGGACGTGCACAGTTCAAACTTGTGTTGTTCAAGGGTCAACTGTATCATTACATAAAGGCCCTGGATTTTACTTATTGCAAACATACCACTCTGCTCTGGGGAAAAAGTTTCAGGCAGTAGTTTTTTTTCCCACATGCTGATCTTTATAAATATAGCATGTTACTCACCTAATCAAAAAGTAACCCAGGCAAATCAGAATTTTGTAAAGAAATTGTTTATGGGCTGTACCCCTTTTGGGAACAACAGGTTCTTAAACACTTTTGTTATTTAAAGTTGAACATTCCATATAGTGAACTAAAACTCTACTCATACTTCAATGGTCTTTTAATTCAAAATTGAATAAGGACTGCCAAGAGAATTATTGAGAACACCTAAACCTACACATACTCTATTAAGGAGGTAATAAATTATAGAAAACCATAAATAATACAAAATGGAGTACTGATAAAAACTTTCAATTCCTCCTTGCAAAGGAACTGCAGAAACTCAGCTAGCTCTGGTTAGGAAAATAATACCTTTCTGGTCATGTTCTGGTTATCTATCACTTCATGACTCCTTCCCCCACCACCCCGCCACTGCTCCTGACCCCAAAACTTAGTGGCTTAAAACAACCAACATTTATTTAGCATAGAATCTGCAATCAGGGCAGAACTCAGTGGGAAAGGCTTATCTCTGTTCCATGTGGCATCAGCTCAACTGGACATCGGAAGATTCGCTCCCAGAATGACTCACTCACATGGCTGGAGATTTGATATTGATCATCAGCTGGAGCTCAGGAAAAGCTGAGGGCCCAGGGATTCAGTTCCTCTCTGTATGGGTCCCCTTTTGTGGGCTTTCCAGAGGCTTCTTCTTGTCTTCCTCATGTCAAGGTGTCTGGGTTTATGGAGCAAGTGTGCCAAGAGAACAAGGTAGAAGAACAAGGCATTTTTATAACAAGCTTGTAAGTCACCTAGTCTTACTTCTGCTGTATTCTATTAAGCAAGGCAGTCACAACTCCTGCCTGGGTCCAAGGGGAGGGTACAGGGATCCTGCCCCTTGATGGAAGGGTTGTTAATGTCATTGTAAATGGAGCATGGGGGATAGACTCTTTTGTGGGGTTCATCTTTAGAAAATACAATCTACCTTAGGACCTGTCCTAATGTTTCTTCTTGCATTATCAAAATTCTCCTAACTCTCTTTGGGAGTTTAGGGCCATTCTTTTCCCACACCTATCTGCCCTGGGTTATTGTTTTCTTGTACCTCAGCCCTTATTATTAGTTACAGACAATCTTTTTCTGCTTGTTCACTAAGGCTTTATCAACAGTGTTCCTTAGAGGTTTTTTTTTCTATAAATAACTGGTAAGATTTCTCCCATTAATTACTTACTACTCTGAGAATTGCTTCTTTCTTTTTGGTGACCCTAAAGTTGTACTTGAACTTTCCCTTCTTAGGCATTTTGTGTACTTTGGCTACCTGCTTCTGGGTTCTGTATTTTCTTGCCTATTTTAGCAATAAAGAAATCCTTTGCCTACTTTGATGGAAAAATAAATAAAAAATATTAGGCTATTTGCTGACTGGAACTTAAGAAGAAAAGAATGTTTCCCTTAATTGGGCAGAAATGTGGGTGACATGATATTGTCTGTGAAATTCTATTATCTCACCTTTATTCAAATACTTACAAACACCCCCACAGGACAGTTTTCCTTTAGCAGATTGGGTACCACAACTTCTCTAAATTGACCCTTAAGAGGTTGGCCCAGCAGCCACCTATCAGTGCCAAGACCCATCATTTTCCACTGCCTTCATGATCCTTTCCATGTAGCTATGGCAACCACTGGAGTTCTGGTCACACTTTGGAGGCTCATGGAAAAGTGGGATGGAGTAGGGTCACTACCATCTTCCTCCCAGGTACACTAGACAGTCATTCCTTTAAGGCTTGCTATGATATGTGTATCTGTTTACAGAAAGCACAAGACCACACCCCAGGTCCATGTATATTTTCAAACTTCAGGAACACATATATTCTTCCTCATAGTGGAGGAAGAAGACTGAAAAGGATAAGGCTGTATATGCTTCAGACACCCAGACAGTCTTCTAGAATCCACTCTCTCTATGTTCAGCATTAAAGATGGTGCAGAGGGGGAAGTTTGTGCTCTGCCACCCTGCACACATCCTGCTGAGATTCGGGTTTCCAGGCTCCCCTTCCAAGCGCTGTCAATCTTTATGTGATCCTCTTGGAGTTCTCCCATTGAGCTTTAGAAAAGGAAAAGCAGTGCTTTCATTTCTTACCCAAACTCTGCTCTCTCCACAAGGCTTACCTCCTCTCTCCCCACTCAACCCTCCTCTTTAATTGGGATAATGATGGGTAGTGGGGGGTGTTGGTGGCTAGACATTTTCTGAACTGGCTTTTTTCACTAATACCTGGTAGGAAGGTGGTGGGCTTTCTGAACACAGAACATGAGGTATATTTGTTCTTGGCTTTGTATCTTAGCAAAATTTCTGGAACCTGAACATCCTATTTGACATTCTATTAAATGCACTATACAGTTTAATACATGGATACTATTCATCTATATATTTTCTATTAAGAATTTGGGCTACAAAAAACATACTAGAAAGTCTCAGACAATGTGGATCTTTACATACTCAATTGCGTCTCTCGCAATGGTAAAATGGGGTTCTCCTACCTAATTCCATGAACAAATGCTTTGTCATGTAAGCTGCTTCCATGGTTTCACGTGTTCCCCCTGAGATGGACACATCCTCGTTCAAAGTGTTTCTACTTCTCATCCATAGAGATGACTCGTGCAAAAAAAAAAAAAATTCACTTCAGAGAGAGGAAGAAATACCTCTCTGAGATTCACCCAGGATCTACCAGCTCTCTTCTTTAAAATTGCCAACTTCACAATGTCTCTTTCTCATATTTTTTCCACACAAAAACTGAAAAATAGAGAATTCCCTTCAGCAGAGGAAAGGTCATAAGAAGTTACAGTTTTCCTAACACTCTCCTAGCAACAGACCCAGTGAATCCTTACTACTATATTTCTCTTGTATGGCATAAACATGGACATAGATATAAAGTTATGGATAAAGATATAAATGTAGATGTACAAAAAATAAACCATGAAGCTCAATGTTGTATAAACTCCATATAGTTCGTCACATAATATTGATTTGGCTTTCATTTATCCTACTGTTATTTTGTCTATTGCCACAAAAATCCCTTCAGTCTTTTTCAGGGAGAACTAAATGAATGAGTTGAATTCATCCAACATTGAGCTCTGAGACCAGGCAGCCTCAGATTTGAATTCTGTTTTGCCTCAGAGCCTTCTCTACCTGATGAAGAAGCAGGTAATGAAAACAGTTACTTGCATTCAGGTGGTTGTATCAATCTCACTGTGAAGGGCTCTCTATGAAAGTAGAGAGTGCGCTGGATTAGATGTGATTCATTTACTCAGCAAATAATGATCAAGTGCCTTCTATATGTCAGGCACACTTTGAGGGTTGAGGCTATAGCAGTGAGCAAAAGACACAAAAACCACTTCTCTCAGGGAGAGCACATTCTCATAGGGGGAGGCAAATCATAAATGAATTAAAGAGGTAAAATATCCAATGTGTTCCATGAAAAGGAAGCATGAGACTTTCACCAATCAATAAGTTGAAGACCTTGTGGCTATCATGTTTTTGTGTTTCCTCCTCCATGAAAGAGAGTTCCTGTGGATGATCTCTAGGTGGCCTTTGGCTTTGACGCTGACATCTGGGGAGACTCTTCCTGAACTCTTTTCTGGTTTCAGTTTGTTTTTTGGTTTCAAATCAGGATGGCCTCCACATAGGCAACACTCCAGTTCCACTCACTAAGGGAGGGAGAAATTTAGGTCAGGAGACTGGTGTCTGGGCAACTGGATGTGATTCATAAATTTGCAGGAATTGCTTTTAATCTACTACTTTTTTTTGGTCCTAAGACTCAGACCTGAATAATCAAGCAACTATATATTAACTTTACCCAGCAGACCTTGGAACACCTGTCTGTTTCCTGCTTTCCTCGCCAAGTATCCCTTCTGGGAAAAGCTGATTGGAAACACAGCAGGATAAAACTCATTTCTCCCCTTTTTTTGTTCCATCTGTCTGTCTTCTCATCTGGGAGACCTCTCGTTCCCTTCCCCATTACTTCTCAATGTTCAAGACTGAATTCTCCACCTGTGCTCTTGACCCACTGCCTGCCCATCTTCTTCCAGATGTTGCTTGCACAGTAAGTCCTACTCTTTCCTATCTTTCCAGTATTTTAGGTCTCTCCTACCACTGACTCTTTTTGCACAAGCAAAAAATATTGCCATGTCTTTTCCATTGAAAAACCCTTCATTCCCTCTGGCTGATGCTCTAACAGTCACTTTCCCTCCACCAACAAACCTCTTTTGAAAAAGAAAATGCCCTTCACCTACCCTCCTACTCCTATGGACTTTTTGAAGCACAGATGCAAGTTTCTAACTATAACTGCATTCAAAACTGGTCTCATCAAGGTCTTTCATGATATACCAAGTACTTTTACTACTCTCTGTAGCATTGGACACTATTGGCTACAGTGTTCTCAAGGCTCACTCCTAGTTCATGTCTCAGACATTCCTCTCTCATCTACAACCACTTTGATATTTTCTCAGTCTTCTTTTCTGGACCCTTTCTCCCTCCTCTCAGGACTCTTTCTTTCCTAACTTCCTTCTTTTCACTTTAAATCCACTTGCACAATTTCCACTGCTACCTTCATAACTCTCAGCTCTCCAGATGCAAACACCTTTTTTGAAATCTTTGTATCTGATTGCCTTCTGGAGGTTGTATCTATAATTATGGGGCATCGTCCTTGTTCTTTATCTTCAATACAACCTACTCCCAACTGAACTCACAAAGACTCCCTCTCCCTTGACAAACTTAGTCTGTTTTTATTCTGTTTATGTTGAAGGGCTCCCATCTACTCAAGATTAAGCTTTTAATATTTTCCTCATAGATACTTGGAGATCTAATTAGTTAATTTTAACTGCAACTTAAAGATTGTCTGAATTCAAATCATATCTCTGTCACTTAATAGCTTTGTACCTTTAAGTTATTTAATTTCTTCACTCTTCAGTTTTTTTTCATCTGAAAAATTAAACTTTTATAGTGATATATGAGGTTTCTATTTCATATATCTTTACATAATGTATATATGCAGGTACATACACACAACACATGTATCTACAACATTGGTTATTACCAGACCTTTTAATTTTTGTCAGTCTTATGAGTATGAAACAGTATGAAATTGCTGTCTCAGTTTAAATGTCCAACCCCCATTAGGTTTTGTGATGGAAAAATGAATATATACTGGCCAAATGCTCAGAAGAGTGACCAGCACATAGTACACCTCAATAAATGTCACCTATTACTCTTGTTAATATTATTATATAGTATTCTATTATAATGCTATAATATAAAAGTGCACCCATTTGTTTATTGATGAATATAATGTTTCTAACATTTTGCTACTAAAAACCTTGCTCCAACGTTTTCCATTCTCTTTGCCAATAATTGGTATGAGAATGGGCACATGACCAATGCTGACCAAAGGAGCATGAACCTCTGGAAGTGGTTTCCTCACTCCTAAAAAGAAGTCATAGGAACATAGTGGTCTTCTTTTTCTTCTGGATATTGTCTGTCTGGATGAGATCCATGGAATAGCTACAATGCTCTTGCTACCAAGAAAGAGGCCAGTCTGTGATATATTAAGAATAGCAGAAGGAGAATTTGAGAGAACTGGGTTCTTGAAGACTGTTGAGCCATTATAAGCCTGGTTTTCATCTAAACTCTGGACTAAGGTGATAGAAAATGCTCATGTTAATTAAGCCAATTTGACATAAGATTTTTGTTGCTTACAGCCTAAAGAATTCTAACTAAAGTCATCCCTCAGTATCCATAGGGGATTTGTTTCAGGAGCCCTGTGGATACCAAACCTGTGGATGCTCAAGTCCCTTATATAAAATGGTGCAGAATTTGCGTATAACCTACACACATCCTCCTGTATACCTAAAATCATCTCTAGATTCCTTATAACACCTAACACCTAAATGATGTATAAATAGCTATAAATACAATGTAAGTGCTATGTAAATAGTTGCCAGTGCATGGTAAATTCAAATTTTGCTTTTTGGAATTTTCTGGAATTTTTTTCCAAATATTTTCAATCTGCATGTGGATGTGGAACTCACATCTATGAAAGGTCACTGTATATACTCACCAAGGTAGTTTAAAAAAATTTATACTACCACTAGCATTGTGTGAGGATTTGTATTTTTTCAATGACTTTATCAGCATTTGGTATTATGAGACCTTTTAATTTCTGACAATTTTGGGGGTGTGAAATTGTAGCTGATGGGTGTTGCAGTATAAATCTCTGTGATTTGTATAATTCTCCAAACCTCAACTTATGTATATTTATTTATAATTGATACCTCATTTCTTTTTACTCTCTCATTACATTTGCTAGTATTTCCCAATGGAGTGTTGAGAAGAAGCAGTCATGGTAAAAATGGCTTAAACAAAACAGTTTATTTCTTTCTTAGACCTTAAGAATACTGGAAGCTGCAGTTTGGGGATGCCATGGTGCTCCATGTTGTGAAGGACTCAGACTTTCCAGTTCCCCACTTCAACACCCTTGGTGCATATCAGCCTTCTTGACAGTGGCGACAGGAAGGAGGAAGAGTAGAAAGAGAAAGGACAGAAGTCATGGGCCAGATATCTCTTAAGGAAGTCTCTTGGAAGCTACCACATAAAACTGAATTTATATCTCATTAGTCTAAACTTAGAGGTAAAATGTGGAGGGATAACTAAGGTAGGGAGTGCTTCTAACATTTCACTGTCATTGAATTTACCTGCTTTTTCATAGATATGAACCATCAGATTAGGAAACTTACCTCTATTATTACCCTATTCATTGTTTCTTTCATAAGTTGGTTTTGAGTTTTATTAAATGACTGCTGCATTGATTGATATAATTTTTTTCTTTACATTGTCAATGTATTATATCAATGTATTTTCTAAATTTAAAGTGTCTTAATATTCTCAAGATTTAAAACATATTTAGTCATGAGGTTGTTTTACCCATGTACACACATGCACAAACACAAACAAGAGTGTGAATCAGCTTATTATTTCATATAGTATTTTTGCATCTATTTCATATATGATAGCCATTAATAATTTTCCCAGCTTTATTTATTAGCAGAATCATTTTCAAGCTCATACTAGTTTCACAAACTTAGTTGAGGAACCTTATTTTTTTTTTAACTCTGGAAGAGTTTTATAAGAAAAGGGTAATCTGTTTCTTGATAACTTGGTAAAACACACCAGTTAAAACATCTGGGTTTGTTGCTTTCCTTGTATGTGTATTTTTCTGTAATGATTATATAGGTCTATTTAGATTAGTTAATTAATATAGGTCTATTTAGACTTTTCAATTTACAATGAGTACGTTTTGTTAACTTACATATTTCTAGATAATTAACATTTTGTGCTTTTAAATTCATTATCATAAAGCTTCTCCTATTTTTTTTTAAATTAATTAATTAATTAATTTATTTTTATTTTTGGCTGTGTTGGGTCTTCGTTTCTGTGTGAGGGCTTTCTCTAGTTGTGGCAAGTGGGGGCCACTCTTCATCGCGGTGCACGGGCCTCTCACTATCGCGGCCTCTCTTGTTGCGGAGCACAGGCTCCAGACGCGCAGGCTCAGTAATTGTGGCTCATGGGCCCAGTTGCTCTGTGGCATGTGGGATCTTCCCAGACCAGGGCTCGAACCCGTGTCCCCTGCATTGGCAGGTGGATTCTCAACCACTGCGCCACCAGGGAAGCCCTTCTCCTATTTTTAACATTTAAAAAATCCTCAATATTTTCTATAGTTACAGTCTTCTTTTCAGTATCTATCTATTTATCTATCTATCCTTGTATTGCTTTTCTCTCTCCCTTTTTTTCCTTGATTAACCTTTTGTCTATGTTAATAGTATTTTTCTACAACTGAGTGTTTTCATTACTCTCTCTTTTTTTCTAGTTTGTTCCTCTACATTCATTTTTCCTATTTGTTATATTTTTCCTACTTTCTTCAGTTTTACTCTATTATTTTTCTAAGTCCTTGATTGTAATTCAGATCATTAATGTTTAATCTGTTAATTAATGTTTAATATGTTCAATTCCATATTAGTTAGGATATGCTCTAAGCTAATATAATGAGAGAATCCAAAGTACGTTTTCAGAAATATTTTGAATAGGAGTCCAGGTCTCTGGTGATGACTTAAAAGCTTTGGGACCTGAGATCCTTCCATTTGCTTGTCTCCTATCCTGAGGGAACTGGCCTCATGTGTTAAGTAGATCACTCAATGGCACGGCAGCATTCCAGCCCCAAATCATAACATCACTTCCTTTCACTTATATTTCATTTTCCAAACTGAGGACAAAAGAACCATACTGTCATCTGCTCTGTTGGCTGGTTTGCATAGGCTGCCCTTTGCCCCCCACCACATGCACACAAGTGCATCTATGTAATTTACAAAATGAAATAATTCGTCATAGCATATAGATCTTCACCTTCAGCTCTAGGTTCAAATTCTGGCTCTAGCACTTCAAGCCATAGCATTCAGCAAGTCATTTAAATTTTCTGAAACTTGGTGTTCTCATTTGGAAAATGAGGGTAATAAAACATACCTTCTGAGATTGCTGAAAAGTTTCAAATAAGTGAAGTGCACAGTTCAGTGTCTGACACCAAGTAGCAGTCAGTAAAGCACACCTCTGCACGCTTACAGGAAATGTCTCAGTAAACTTGGGATCATCAAATGCAGTTCCCAAGAAGTTCAGAAGAAAATGCTTCGTGATTTTCTTGTTATGTTCTGCTCTGGGGACAAAGAACATTGTTTTTTAAAGGTGACAATTCTCTAATCATAGTAAAGAGAGATAAATACTTTGTTTTCCTCCAGGGAGAAAAAGAGATGCAGTAAATTCTTAATGGGATTTTCTTCAATACCACAAAGTTGGTGGCTATAAATCTTGAACACAAGTTGAATTATCGTTGACTTTATATTTCCTCAGGGTGTTTTTGACCACATCATTAAACTGTATCACCTTCATTGACCCAATTTTATCATGGAATCCAAAGGAGTAAAGCAATACTTTACAAAATAGAATAAGATAAAATAAAATAAAATAAAAGATTTGTTCCATGAGGTCAATCAGATATCCTTGCTAATTCCTATAAATTGCTATTAATTCATTTGTGTTGCTTGGAAGAGTACACATAAAGCTAAATAAATTTTGGCTTTCTTTTATGACATATTTTTTCCATAAGAGGAGGGAAGCTGTAAAGAGGTGAGCTCACTTTTTCTTAATATTTTATTTAATATTTATCAAGAGCAATAGCTAAGAGTACAATGAGAGATGTTATTCTTCACAAACTCATTTAAATGCATTTTGAACATAAAAGTTCAACAATTCCAGTTATCAGCTTTTACCTCACGGATTGGTATACTTGAACCTTAGAATTCCAATGTCATCCCCCACCCACTACCTAAAACAAATGATTACGGCACAAAACAGAAATCAGTCAGGGTACGAATTTTTCCCCCTTGACTGAGTATGAAATGAGACCTGAGAAATGTATCTTTATACAGCCCAAAAAGCAAATAATATAATTTGTGTTATACCATAAACCTCAAAAACCTCATCTAGAAAAAAAAAATCAGTTAATTCTAAAGTTAACAATATTACTGTAAAGGAAGGATGAGGAGAGACTGTGGAGGAAAGAGGAACAGAACAGAGAGAGAGAGAGACAGACAGACAGAAACAGCCATACAGAGAGGGGGGTGCAAAGCAACAGAGAGGCGTTGTCCCCCTACATCTAAGTGAAGTCATCTGCTTACTGGGTTTGTTTCTCTAAGATATGAATTCAGAATGGGAGACAGAGAAAGCATGAACAAATTAACTTCACAAAATATCCGGAAACTCGTCTTAGTCAAAATTTAACTCTTCTATCAAAACTTTTTTTCTTCTTCTTAAGACTAGTGATACACAGCATTCGAAAAACCAAGGCATTTGATGTTTGCCTTCTTTTCCTTCCTTGATCTGCTTCCAGGGGAGGTGCTATTGGTCAGAGAAAGGAGCTCAAAGCCCCAAGAGGAACAAGCAGGGTGGACCCTACACAATGCCACACTCTAGATTATTAGCATCTTAAAATGAGGTTGGGTCTTTTTCCCAATCAAATGTATCTGACCTTTAAATTGGAAATACAGTTTTATATAAGCAACATAGGTGCTCTCTTTCCCTTACAGTACTTTTCTACTCTCAGGCATCATTACTTGATTGCCCAAGCAAGCCAGTTTTTCCCAAACTAAAAGTTAACCTTTGTTGAATGCTCTCTTAACATAACATAAGTAGGGTATTATTGCAAATATAACTGACTGTTCCAGTAGTGATGGAGGTAGCATGAATACAGAAAATAAAAGTATATTTTGAGGTAATATAGAAGAGGGAGCACCCTGAAGGAAGCTGGTAACTTTCCTAATTTGCATTGCTCCTTTGTGCCACTATTAGCAGCTGAATAAATAGTTTCTCTCTCCTAGCCACGATTTCCTTCTGTTCATCCCTGCAGTGGAGGCAGAATCCTGTGTGTGACACTGCAATCTGTCACATGGCGGGATTGTAATCCCCACACATTTGGAATTAGCCATACCAAGTGTAAGGAAAGGAGAACAATATCCTCCAAGCTCAGTTAAAATGTCATGGGAAACTGTGAAAAACACACACACATAGTGTTCTGTGTGTCCATTTTTCAGCGTTATGTATTTTTAGTTTTCTGCAGCCTGCAAGTCTTAATTCAAACCAAAGAAAAATATCAATGGGCTGCATATGGTACACTCCTCAGCATCTTTAAACATATTTGAAATAAACAACATCATCCTTACAGCATTTCCGGGATTAAGCTATAGTTGCTCACATTTATAGTGCCTCCAAATCAGGGAATATTAAGGCACTTGGAAGAACCATGGCAAGGTACTTCTCCTATCCTTCTGCAGGCTCTTTGTCAGTTTTTTGCGGGTCCTTCCTCATCTCCCACACCTCTAATTGATGGAGTGTCCCAAAGTCCTTACATTGGACATCTTCTTTTTTATAGTCTTTCATATTTACATCCACTCCTTAGACTGGGGTCCCCAACCTCTGGGCCACAGACTGGTACCGGTCTGTGGCCTGTAATGAACCAGTCCTCACAGCAGGAGGTAAATGCCTTCATCTGTATTTACAGCTGCTCCCCGTCACTCACATTACCACCTGAGCTCCGCCTTCTGTCAGATCAGCAGCATTAGATTCTCATAGGAGCATGAACCCTACTGTGAACTGCACGTGAGGGATCTAGGTTGTGCACTCCTTGTGTGAATCTAATGCCTGATGATCTGATGTGGAGCTGAGGCGGTGATGCTAGCACTGGGGAGCGGCTGCAAATACAGATTATCATTAGCAGAGAGGTTTGACGGCACAGAGACCATAATAAATCAGTTACTTGCAGACCCATGTCAAAATCCTATCAGTGAGTGGCAAGTGACAATTAAGGAGTAGTCTGGACATAAGCAAAACACTTTGGGTATCACTGTCTCCCATCACATCCAGATGGAACCATCTAATTGCAGGAAAACAAGCTCAAGGCTCCCATTGATTCTGCATTATGGGGAGTTGTATAATTATTTCATTATATATTACAACGTAATAATGATAGAAATAAAGTGCACAATAAATGTAATGCACTTGAATCATTCCAAAACCATCCCCTACTCCCACCCCTGGTCCCTGGAAAAATTGTCTTCCATGAAACCAGTCCCCAGTGTGAAAAAGTTTGGGGACCGCTGCCCTAGACAATCTCATCCAGACCCATGTCTTTAACTATCTTCTACTAAATGATGACTCCCAAATTCATCTCACTAGTGTGAACCTCTTCCTTGAAATTTAAATTGATGTAACCAGCCACCTACTTGACATCTCCCCTTGGGTATGTAAGAAGCAGCTCAAACTTAAAATGTGAACTATGTCCAGCAAACAATTTCCAAACTTGCTTTCCCATCTGAGTTCATGGCAACTTCATTTTCTAGATGTTCTACCCCAAACCTCATTAGTTCCTTTCTTTTTCTTACAACCTATATCAAATCATCAGCGAATCCCACTGGCTTACCTAAAAATATATCAAAAATGTATCCATGTCTACTCACAACTGTGCCACTGATCCCACTGATCCCAATTTGGTCCCACTGATCCCCAACCTTCCCAAGTCTGTTCCCATCACAGTAATCAGTAATAATTTAAAATGTAAGTTAAAACTTGTCACTCTGATGTTCAACACCTTCCAGTCACTCCTCTGTCAAAGTAAAAGTTATAGTCTTAACCCCTCACGTTATTTGCTCTCACCTCATTGCCTTTCTGGCTCTTCCAGACTCACTGGGCTCCCTGGTGTTCCTAAGAAATATTCCCCACGTTAAGACCTTTGCTGTTCCTTCTGCCTGGAATGCTCTTACCTCAGGCATCTGGAAGCCAGTCCCCTTATTTCCTTCAAGCTTTCTACCAAATGTCCTGTCAAAAGTCACTTTCCCAGTGAGGTATTTTCTTACCAAGCTATTTCAATTCTGCCTCACTGCCTAGAAATTTTATATCTTCCTTTTCTTTGTATTTTTCTCTTCAGCCCTTATCACTGTCTAACATACTTTATGCTTAAATTTATTTTAACTTATCTTGTATGCTGACTATCCTTGTCACCAGAATATATGCAACATGAAAGCAAAGATTTCCCTCTCTCTCTCTTTCCCTCTCTTTTGTTTATACCCAGCTCCTAAAATAGAACTAGAATAAAATGAAAGGGGCAGAAAGAATGAAGAAATACAAAGAAAGGAAGAAAGAAAGAAAGATAGAGAAACAAACAAAGAGTGAATTAAAATTTTTCCTTCAGTACTTGAAAAGTAGCCCACTCCGGGGAAATGACATTTTTTTTTTTTTTTAACATCTTTATGGGAGTATAATTGCTTTAAAATCGTGTGTTAGTTTCTGCTTTATGACAAAGAGTATCAGTTATACACATACATATATCCCCATATCTCTTCCCTCTTGCGTCTCCTTCTCTCCCAAACTTCCTATCCCACCCCTCTAGGTGGTCACAAAGCACAGAGCTAATCTCCCTGTGCTATGTGGCTGCTTCCCACAAGCTATCTATTTTACATATGGTAGTGTATATATGTCCATGCCACTCTCTCACTTTGCCCCAGCTTACCCTTCCCCCTCCCCGTATCCTCAAATCTATTCTCTAGCAGGTCTGCATCTTTATACCCATCTTGCCCCTAGGTTCTTCAGGACTTTTTTCTTTTTTTTTAGAGTCCATATATATGTGTTAGCATACGGTATTTGTTTTTCTCTTTCTGACTTACTTCACTCTGTATGACAGACTCTAGGTCCATCCACCTCACTACAAATAACTCAATGTCGTTTCTTTTTAAGGCTGAGTAATATTCCATTGTATATATGTGCCACATCTTCTTTATCCATTCATCCGATGATGGACGCTTAGGTTGCTTCCATGTCCTGGCTATTGTAAATAGAGCTGCAATGAACATTTTGGTACATGACTCTTTTTGAATTATGGTTTTCTCAGGGTATATGCCCAGTAGTGGGATTGCTGGGTCGTATGGTAGTTCTATTTTTAGTTTTTTTAAGGAACCTCCATACTGTTCTCCATAGTGGCTGTATCAACTTACATTCCCACCAACAGTGCAAGAGGGTTCTCTTTTCTCCACAGCCTCTCCAGCATTTACTGTTTGTAGATTTTTTGATGATGGCCATTCTGACCCGTGTGAGATGATATCTCATTGTAGTTTTGATTTGCATTTCTCTAATGATTAATAATGTTGAGCAGTCTTTCATGTGCTTGTTGGCCATCTGTATATCTTCTTTGGAGAAATGTCTATTTAGGTCTTCTGCCCATTTTTGGATTGGGTTGTTTGGTTTTTGATATTGAGTTGAATGAGCGGCTTCTAAATTTTGGAGATTAATCCTTTGTCAGTTGCTTCATTTGCAAATATTTTCTCTAAATCTGATGGTTGTCTTTTTGTCTTATTTATGGTTTCCTTTGCTGTACAAAAGCTTTAAGTTTCATTCAGTGTGATTTGTTTATTTTTGTTTTTATTTCAATTTCTCTAGGAGGTGGATCAAAGAGGGAGTTTATTTTTGTGTATGGTGTTAGGGAATGTTCTAATTTCATTCTTTTACATGTAGCTGTCCAGTTTTCCCAGCACCACTTATTGAAGAGGCTGTCTTTTCTCCACTGTATATTCTTGCTGCCTTTATCAAAGATAAGGTGGCAATATGTGCGTGGGTTTATCTCTGGGCTTTCTATCCCTTTCCATTGATCTATATTTCTGTTTTTGTGCCTGTACCATACTCTCTTGATCACTGTAGCTTTGTAGTATAGTTTCAACCCAGGGAGCCTGATTCCTCCAGCTCCGTTTTTCTTTCTCAGCATTGCCCTGGCTATTCGGGGTCTTTTGTGTTTCCAAACAAATTGTGACATTTTTTGTTCTAGTTCTGTGAAAAATGCCAGTGGTAGTTTGATAAGGATTGCATTGAATCTGTAGATTGCTTTGGGTAGTATAGTCATTTTCACAATGTTGATTCTTCCAATCCAAAAACATGGTTTATCTCTCCATCTATTTGTGTCATCTTTCATTTCTTTCATCAGTGTCCTATAATTTTCTGCATACAGGTCTTTTGTCTCCTAGGTAGGTTTATTTGTAGATATTTTATTTTTTGTTGTTGCAATGGTAAATGGGAGTGTGTTTTTGATTTCACTTTCAGATTTTTCATCATTAGTGTATAGGAATGCAAGAGATTTCTGTGCATTAATTTTGTACCCTGCTACTTTACCAAATTCATTGATTAGCTCTAGTAGTTTTCTGCTAGCATCTTTAGGATTCTCTATGTATAGTATCATGTCATCTGCAAACAGTGACAGCTTTACTCCTTCTTTTCTGATTTAGATTCCTTTTACTTCTTTTTCTTCTCTGATTGCTATGGGTAAACCTTCCAAAACTATGTTGAATAATAGTGGTGAGAGTGGGCATCCTTGTCTAGTTCCTGATCTTAGTGGAAATGGTTTCAGTTTTTCAACATTGTGGATGATATTGGCTGTGGGTTTGTCATATATGGCCTTTATTATGTTGGGGTAAGTTCCCTCTATGCCTACTTTCTGAAGGGTTTTTTATCATAAATTGGTGTTGAATTTTGTCAAAAGCTTTGTCTGCATCTATTGAGATGATCATATGGTTTTTCTCCTTCAATTTGTTAATACTGTGTATCACGTTGATTGATTTGTGTTTCTCCTTGGATTTGTGCTGTATGGAACTCTCTGTGCTTCCTGGACTTGATTAACTACTTCCTTCCCCATATTAGGGGAAATTTTCAACTATAATCTCTTCAAATATTTTCTCAGTCCCTTGCTTTTTCTATTCTTCTTCTAGGACCCTTATCATTTGTATGTTGGTGCATTTAATGTTGTCCCAGAAGTCTCTGAGACTGTCCTCAATTCTTTTCATTCCTTTCTCTTTATTCTGCTCTGCAGTAGTTATTTCCACTATTTTTTCTTCCAGGTCACTTATCCGTTCCTCTGCCTCAGTGATTCTTCTATTGATTACTTCTAGAGAATTTTTAATTTCATTTATTGTGTTGTTCATCACTGTTTGTTTGCTCTTTAGTTCTTCTACGTCTTTGTTAAACGTTTCTTGTATTCTCTCCATTCTATTTGCAAGATTTTGGATCATCTTTACTATCATTATTCTGAATTCTTTTTCAGGTAGACTGCCTATTTCCTTTTCATTTGTTAGGTCTGGTGGGTTTTTACCTTGCTCCTTCATCTGCTGTGTGTTTCTCTGTCTTCTCATTTTGCCTAACTTACTGTGTTTGGGGTCTCCTTTTCACAGGCTGCAGGTTCGTAGTTCCAGTTGTTTTTGGTGTCTGCCCCCAGTGGATAAGTTTGGTTCAGTGGGTTATGTAGGCTTCCTGGTGGATGGGACTAGTGCCTGTGTTCTGGTGGATGAGGCTGGATCTTGTCTTTGTGCTGGGCAGGTCCACGTCTGGTGGTGTGCTTTAGGGTGTCTGTTGCCATATTATGATTTTAGGCAGCCTCTCTTTTAATGGGTGTGGTTGTGTTCCTGTCTTGCTAGTTGTTTGGCATAGGGTGTCCAGCACTGTATCTTGCTGGTCATTGAGTGGAGCTGGGTCTTGGTCTTGAGAGGGAGATCTCTGGGTGATTTTTGCCTTTTGATATTACGTGGAGCTGGGAGGTCTCTTGTGGATCAGTGTCCTGAACTTGGCTCTCCCACCTCGGAGGCACAGCCCTGACACCTGGCTGGAGCACAAAGAGCCAGTCATCCACCCAGCTCAGAATAAAAGGTAGATAAAAAAGAAAGAAAAAAAGAAAGAAGAAGGTAAAATAAAATAAAATAAAATAGTTATTAAAATAAAAAATAAGAATAATTATTTAAAAAACTTTTTAAGGGTATCAAAAAAAGAAAAAAAAAAAGGAAAGAAAGAAATAAGAGAGCAACCAAACCAAAAAACAAATCCACCAATGATAACAAGCACTAAAAAGTAACTAAAAAAAAAAAAAAAAAGAAAAACCAACAGAGAGAACCCTAGGACAAATGGTAGAAGCAATGCTACACAGACAAAATCACACTCAGAAGCATGCACATACACATTCACAAAAAGAGAAAAAGGTTAAAAAATATATTTATCGTCACTCCCAAAGTTCACTTCCTCAATTTGGGACGATCCATTGTGTGTTCAGGTATTTCACAGGTGCAAGGTACATCAAGTTGATTGTGGAGATTTAATCTGCTGCTCCTGGGGCTGCTGGGAGAGAGTTCCCTTTCTCTTCTTTGTTCGCACAGCTTCTGGGGTTCAGCTTTGGATTTGGTCCCACCTCTGCATGTAGGTTGCCTGAGTGTGTTTGTTCCCTGCCCTGACAGGATGGGGTTAAAGGAACAGCTGATTTGGCGGTTCTGGCTCACTCAGGCCGGGGGCGGGGGCGGGGTAGGGGTATGGAATGCACTGCGAGCCTGCAGCGGCAGAGGCCGGCATGACGTTGCAGCAGCCTGAGGTGTGCCGTGCATTCTCCCAGTGAAGTTGTCCCTAGATCACGGGACCCTGGCAGTGGCGGGCTGCACAGACTCCTGGGAGGGGAGGTGTGGAGAGTGACCTGTGCTTGCACACAGGCTTCTTGGTGGCTGCAACAGCAGCCTTAGCGTCTCATGCCCGTCTCTGGGGTCCACGCTGATAGCCGTGGCTCACGCCCGTCTCTGGAGCTCCTGCAAGTGGTGCTGTTAATCCCTTCTCCTCGTGCACCAGGAAACAAAGAGGCAAGAAAAAGTCTCTTGCCTCTTCGGCAGTTCCAGATTTTTTCCCGGACTCTCTCCCCGCTAGCTGTGGCACACTAGCCCCCTTCAGGCAGTGTTCACACAGCCAACCCCAGTCCTCTCCCTGGGATCTGAGCTCCGAAGCCCAAGCCTCAGCTCTCAGCCCCCTCCCACTCCGGTGGGTGAGCGACAAGCCTCTCAGGCTGGTGAGTGCTGTTTGCACCGATCCTCTGTGCTGGAGTCTCACTGCTTTGCCCTCCACACCCCTGTTGCTGCACTCTCCTCCGTGGCTCCGAAGCTCCGCCCTCAGCCACCTGCAGTCTCCGCGAGTGAAGGGCCTTCCTAGTGTGTGGAAACCTTTCCTCCTTCACAGCTCCCTCCCACTGGTGCAGGTCCTGTCCCTATTCTTTGTCTCTGTTTTTTCTTTTTTCTTTTGCCCTACCCAGGTATGTGGGGAGTTTCTTGCCTTTTGGGAGGTCTGAGGTCTTCTGCCAGGGTTCAGTAGGTGTTCTGTAGGAGTTGTTCCACATGTAGATGTATTTCTGATGTATTTGTGGGGAGGAAGGTGATCTCCACGTCTTACCCTTCCACCATCCTGAAGCTCTTCTCCGGGAAATGACATTTTAATTTTAATTTGGGTGTACTTTTCTTCACTTTTGCTCTTTACGAGAATATGCATGCAGTTTTTAAATTACTCTATTAAATTTCATTTTATTTGTTTCTCTACTTCCCTCCCTTTGTCTTTCTCTCATTTGTTTTTTATCTCCCTCTCAGCAGCATCTCTCAAAATATCCAGTGAAAGATGTTGGAGGATGAGGATGGGAAGGGGAAGTACAGCATGGAAAATGGAGCCAGAGGATGAGATTAGGATGATGTAGTAAACACACACATACACACACACACACACACACAGATTGGTTTTTTCCACTAAGGGAAGCCTCACTGGCAGTAAACCATATAATAAGTGTCAAGAGTCATGTTGTTCTATTTCTAAACCTAGTATAAAATCACAGTTTAAAAATGTATATTTAATAATCCCTAATGTTGAAAGCACTGGAATCATTTGTTGTGTGTTGAAATGGAAATCACAAACTGATAGAATGAGCAAAGAACCAATTCTTTTTTTTTTAATTTTTATTTATTTATTTATTTATTTATTTATTTATTTATTTATGGCTGTGTTAGGTCTTCATTTCTGTGTGAGGGCTTTCTCTAGTTGCGGCAAGTGGGGGCCACTCTTCATCACGGTGTGCGGGCCTCTCACTATTGCGGCCTCTCTTGTTGCAGAGCACAGGCTCCAGACGTGCAGGCTCAGTAATTGTGGCTCACGGACCTAGTTGCTCCGCGGCATGTGGGATCTCCCCAGACCAGGGCTCAAACCCGTGTCCCCTGCATTAGCAGGCAGATTCTCAACCACTGCGCCACCAGGGAAGACCAAAGAACCAATTCTTAACACCACTTTGTCCATTCACGGGGGCTCAAAGAATGACCTGATAGATGAATAAAAAAAAGGAGTGTGGAATGTATAATTATTAATATGAATATTTAAAGTATAGTCACCATTTGACAACATAGAATATTGATTTAAAAGTGGAGTAATTCAACTTCTAACCCTTAATCCAGAAAATCAAGTTCTTTTTTTTTTAATTTTCTTATATAAAGTTTTTAAAATAGAAATATAATTGGCTTACAATATTAAAGGTGTTTCAGGTGTGCAACATAGTGATTCAATATTTTTATACATTACAAATGATCACCATTACATCTAGTTACCATCTATCTCTATACAGTTATTACAATGTTATGGACTGTATTCCCCATGTTGTACATTACGTCCCTGTAACTTATTTATTTAATTTTATTTTATTTATTTATTTTTTTAACATCTTTATTGGAGTATAATTGCTTTACAATGGTGTGTTAGTTTCTGCTGTATAACAAAGTGAATCAGCTATACATATACATATATCCCCATATCTCTTCCCTCTTGCATCTCCCGCCCTCCCACTCTCCCTCTCCCACCTCTCTAGGTGGTCACAAAGCACTGAGCTGATCTCCGTGTGCTATGCAGCTGCTTCCCACTAGCTATCAGTTTTACATTTGGTAGTGTATATATGTCCATGCCACTCCCTTACTTTGTCCCAGTTTACCTTTCCCCCACTCTGTGTCCTCAAGTCCATTCTCTAGTAGGTTTGTGTCTTTCTTCCCATCCTGCCCCAAGGTTATTCATCACCAATTTTTTTTTTTGTTTTAGATTCCATATATATGTGTTAGCATACAGTATTTGCTTTTCTCTTTCTGACTTACTTCACTCTGTATGACAGACTCTAGGTCCATCCCCCTCACTACAAATAACTCAATTTCATTTCTTTTTATGGCTGATTAATATTCCATTGTATATATGTGCCACATCTTCTTTATCCATTCATCTGTCGATGGACACTTAGGTTGCTTTCATATCCTGGCTATTGTAAATAGAGCTGCAATGAACATTGTGGTACATGACTCTTTTTGTATTATGGTTTTCTCAGGGTATATGCCCAGTAGTGGGATTGCTGGGTCATATGGTAGTTCTATTTTTAGTTCCAGAAAATCAAGTTATTTACTATTATCTCCCTTAGTCCTATGTTTTGAAGACTTATCTAGGTAAATTGCTCCAAATAAATACAAATTTTTTCAAGTTTATAGAAAGCTAGTATGAAGTTAGTGAGTAAAAAAAAATTGTTAGAAAGAATATTCCTTTTTTTTCTCCAAAATGTGCAGTGCATATATTGCTTTAACAATATATCTAGCTATTGTTCATCAGTAAATTAGCTTACAAGGAACTATTATTTATCAGTTTGTGGCCATTGAACTCACACTATAGTATATAATTGCATAAAAGTTGTAGTAAATGCTCCAAAGTGTCCCTCTGTCAAAGTAAGTGTTCATCACAAATATGGACAAAATATGTTGGTGACTATTCCAAACTCTAATGGTTGGTTTATCCCAGAAATGTTTGCATTTTGTAGACTGGAAAAGTTAAAAGATACTGATTTTGAATAGTGTTTTTAAAATATAAAATAACGCATAGCATTATATAGGAAACACATTATATTGAAATAGTGTCAAAATTTTAAGAAATTATTTGTGATAAATAATGTTTCTTATTTAAACATTAAGTAAAAAACAGGATCTAGCAGTTGGTCTTATAAACACCATAATTTCAAAATGGTGATGATAATAAAATTTCTAGATACCTACAATACATGAAAATATGGTCTTATAAAAATACCTGTGATTTCTATTGGGGCCAAAGTCATAGATATTGCTAACAATAATGTGGTTGGTTGCCTAAATTCATAAAAGAAGGAAATGCTGAAAATTGAATTACAGTTTAGTAAAAATAAAAATGTTTTTTTTTCCCCCACTAAATTTGCAACTCCCCTTGTATTCTAACATCTCTTTAGGGTGAGTGGTCCTGATGTAAGAGTGCCTGGTGTAGCACCACTCCTGTGTGGTTTTAATGCATCAAAATAGGGTTTTTTGAGCCTGTCAAATCACACTTATGTTTTTCTTTTCCTCCTTGAGAATTGATGTTTGGATTAAAAAATATATATCCCTTTTGTAAATATTAACTGTTATCTTTAGCTGTGATAGATATTCACTTATCTCAGGGTAGCACATCCATAAATATACTCATGTTTCTTTCCATATTTCCCCCCATGTCCTCACTAAAAATGTTAGTCTCCTGTTCATCCTCCAAATTAGTTAGCAGAAAGCATTTGCTTAAATTAAATTCTCATTTGTGATGCTTAATCAAAAGGGGAATGTTTCCCCCCAGCTTTTTCCAACTTGACACAAGAAATAGCTTAAAGTATTTCCAATGAGACTCATTAGGTGGCTGCTGATTAGTTGTGGGCTGCTTGTTTGGGGTGATTGATGCTTGCTTCTGGAGTGCCAGGAGAGGGAGCTTTGCCAAATTTAGAAATTGTCCCACCCTCATAAGGGTCTGTAGTTTTCAACAGAAAAAAAAAAAATGAGTCTTTGGGTGTTTAAATGGGTTTGCTCTTGGCAAAATATATCTCAAAAGGCTTCCTGGAGGTCCTATAATTCTTAAAAATTAAACATGATGACTACAATATCTCAAATTGTATTAGAATTTTCAGAGTGTTTTTGCTTTCAATGAAAACTAATCTCTTGGCAAAATACGTATGGGCTTAAAGCAAACCTGGGATGTGTATTTGCTACGTTGAGATCTTCAGGACCCAACCCAGATTCTATGTCATTAACGCAAGGTTTATTTGGATCACAAAGAAATACCCCAGAATTAGAAAGCTAGTGTTTCCTCTTAATTTTACCTCTGATAGTCTGCAGGGCTTGTCACTTAATTATAAGGGTCTTATATTTCTTTGATTGTAAAATGCTCCTTAAAAGATCTGATACTAACTCAATTTTCTTTAGGCAGCTCATTGAGAAATAAAAAGGGAGAGGATTTTCAGCACATACATCAGGGAAAGATGGAAGTTGAAATCGAATGAATACTCTACAACAATTAATTTTAAGTCATTCATGTCCTGAACACCAAGAGTATACAAAGTTCTAATTGGTACTTTGGGATATAACTTAAATATGTCACAGATATCTTTCCAATTTATTTATCTAAGTTTGGGTCCATTTAAAATACTTAATGCTTATGGTCACCCTCATTCATTCAAAATATACTTACTGAGCACCTACAATGTCATGGCATTATGCCAGGTAGGCCAAACATAAAAATGGGTAAATCATGGGCCTTACTTGCTCTTTCTATTTTAAGGTAGTTCCCTTCCATCTCTAAATGTTATATCCTTGTATTTCCTTTCTTTCCCTTGGAATCAGATAGGAACTACTGAAGAAAATTAAAGATACTCTTAGTATTTCTACATTGTTTATTTCATAAGCTAATATTAAAGAAGTAAGCTTAAGAAACTTATTCCTCATTTTTATAGAATCTTAGTATTGGTGTAAGTCAGAGACTGAAAGAAAAAATATTTTACCTACTAGAACACTTTGATACTAAAAAGTTCTTTCTCAGTTTGTTAGCATTTTCCCACTGGAGTCACTGGTAACTTCTACATTCTGAGGGAGGAAACTATCAAGCAGGAAAACGAGTCAAATTTTTAATAAATTCAGTTCTTATAAGGAGTTTGCCAATGAGGGCAAAAACCTTGAGAGGAATACTGTACTGTTGAGAGTTGGTATACTGCTGCTTTATTTAATCATGCTTGGCTTTGAGTTATTTCTTATCAAGAGAGTTAATTAACAATTACAGTATTTAATTCAGCCTTAAAAAGAGTCATTAGCCCACTCATCCAAGAAAGACTGACACACTGTTCTTTACTGTGTATGAATCCTTGTTTATACCACACAATGATACTCTCCCTTCTCTAACAGGCTAACACTCTATGAAAGGAACTATGGGTGAAAATGATTTTGGAAATGCTTAGAATGGATCCCAGACATATAGACCAAAGAAGAAAAATAAAAGGGGAAAGGGAGAAGCAGAAGCCTAGGCCATGGGAAAGAAATGATGGAAATAAAATAGGAATACATGGAAGGCATGGTAATGGGAGAAAAGTATTGCAAAAAACAAAAACCAAAATGAAAAACTACTATTAAAGTTTTCAAAGTGTCTGGAATTAAGTAGTAAAACAAATGATGGAGCTTAAACAAAATTAATTTGGTCTCTGTTGACTCTTACAGACTTAAAGAAGTCTTACAGGACTGGAAGAAGTTAGGTGATCAAAGTTTAAGAGAAACAATTTTTTAGTGCCCCTTTTATGCAAAAGTATTTGAGGAAACCATTTTTTTTAAACTAGATAATAAAAATATATATATATAGCAGTTGCAGTACTTTTAGAATAAAAGACCATTAAGAGGGTGAGAGGGCTTCCCTGGTGGCGCAGTGGTTGAGAATCTGCCTGCTAATGCAGGGGACATGGGTTCGAGCCCTGGTCTGGGAAGATCCCACATGCCACGGAGCAGCTGGGCCCGTGAGCCACAACTACTGAGCCTGCGCGTCTGGAGCCTGTGCCCCGCAACGGGAGGGGCCGCGATAGTGAGAGGCCCGCGCACCGCGATGTAGAGCGGTCCCCGCACCGCGATGAAGAGTGGCCCCCGCTTGCCGCAACTAGAGAAAGCCCTAGCACGAACCGAAGACCCAACACAGCCAAAAATAAAAATAATAAATAAATAAAGAGGGTGAGAAAGCAGTGGGGGGACAAAAGAACCTGTGTCTCAGTAGCTTTTGAAAGTTGAATTGTTTCAGGGAAACGAGTCTAAATGAAGTTCACTTCCAACTTCATTATGAAAAAAAGAGAGAGTAGGTCTGGGTTTGAGGAGGCTCGGAAAATACTGTGTGCTTTAAAATGAATTCAGTTTCAGTTAACATTGGGCCACTATAAAAAAGTGATTAATTTGTTATTTGCATAAGATCTTAATTTTTAGGTTAAAAGAATGCAAACTCCATTGATCAAATCATCGGCTGTGAAAGTATATATGTGACATGTTTTACATTGATACAACCTACATTTCACAGTTTTACTCCTTTGTTTTCCTGCTCCTTGTTTACTTCTATTCCTTCCTATAATTTTTAGAACTAAAAAAAAAAAGTCTCCTGTAAACACACATGCACACAGAGTTCTCTGTCAAAGGGATTCTCAAGTACAAAAGGAAAGAAAATATGATAGAGAGCATGTTAAACTTAACTTAGATCCATTAGAACATTTCTATGAATTCTTCAGGGTCATTTCATCAGCTTTCCCACAAGCACTTCTGGGTGCTGGCCCTGTAGAGTGGCCATTATTTTGAGTGTATCAGTCTCCTACAATGTTTTGTTCTCCTTTTATGTATTGTGTAATGAATATGAAATGGATTAAGTACACGGAACTTTATCAGCTGGGAGGGGGAATTTTAATTACTTATCTCAGAAAAGAAATCCAACTGGGTGCATTTTCAGGGACAGTCACTGTTGTCCTAGTCTGGGATTCTATAAAGAATTGACACAGATGATCCACAAGCCAGCTTTCTCAGAGCTCTGTCTCCCGGGGATCTGCTTGAGCCAGCAACTTGCCTTGCCCTCTTGGACAGTCCCATTTCTAAAGGAATGACATCTAAACTAAGTCAAGTTGGTGTCCTGTCAATCTCAAGGATCGGGGAGGTTATTAGCACAGTTGCTGCTTTGGGTAAGGTTGCCAAGAATTTCGTGTGCTTACTTTTGATCATATCACATATATTAGGCTTAAGTTCATGTTTTCTATGGATCTGAACATTAAGACCAAAGGCTTATTTAAGAGGGTGGGTTTCTGGCTAGAGAGTAATTTCTAGGCCAATTTACTCATTATCCGAGTACAGGGAAGTTAGAAGTTCATCTTGTTTGATGTGAACATTTTTACATCATCGCTGGAGTGAGTCTTTTCACTTAGGCTCAACATTAAAGCTCAAACAAGCAACAACTGATGCAAATTCTAAACCGACTTCTACTTAGAGAATGTTGTTATGTGCAGTGGACTAGAAACATGAGAAGTTTACCCCACTCCCTGCTTGCTCAGTCTTCACTGAGGGAAACTTTCCTCTGACACAAAAAGCTGTCTGTTTCTTTTCAAAATCAATTTCCCTCAGTGTCTTTCCCACCCTCATATTTATAATTACATCTGGTTCATTAAGACATGGAAATAAATAGAGGGTGTGCTGTTTTTCTCAGGGGGAAGGCGGCCCCGTGAGATGTGTAAACACTGTTCTCTCTTTGTTCCCACCCTTGACTTGCGGTGAGGCTCTGATAGTTAACACCTCTTTTGTAGTACTCAGCTTCTCCACTCGTAATTTGGCCTCCATCCCTATAAGTCATAACTCCTAAGATGAAACATAAAATAATGTCTGTGGAGTTCTGGTCTATGAAGGAAAGCATTCTATAGAGGGATACATTCTATATAGCAGGGATACAGGGTGAGCAGATATTTGAGAAGATGCCTATGTATTTTGTTAATTTCAAACGTGGTTTTCCAGTGGACTAAGGACACCCATAAGATGTCTTGCAATCCAAGAACTGTTGGACCACAGTCACTCAAGCAAGTCACACAAATATTAGGCCTATTATTTGATGATTGTGGGAGTGAAGGGATGAATGGCCTCAGTCAAAGTCTGAGCTAGGAGGAAGTTTGAGGTGGCCTGAGGACTTTCTCTGCCAACCCATCCTGAGATAGATGATCCAGAGAGAAACAGAGACTGAAGGAGACAAAGGCAGAAGAAGATGGAGAGATCCCCTCCCCTCAACTCTGGGCAGCTAGGAACTAGGTGTCACAAAACACACATCATTCATACAGTTCTGAGCCCTTGTAGCTGGGAGGACAGATTTCAGCAATTTTCAGCTCTTAACAACACACATCCTGGAGGAGGGCAGGCCTAAGGTAACATTAGTTTTATTCCCACCTTAGCTGTCCTGTGACCCAGGCTGAACACAATCTAAGAAATGTGAGTTCATCACATTTATAACACAGCTGTGCATAAAATGGGACCAAGGCTTCACACATCCCAGTCCCAGCCTCTCTCTTTGGAGGTCTTTTCTCCTGTTCTCATATCTTCACCTCCGGTCTCACTCACTACTCCCCTGAGCCATCTCCACAGCAGCAGGACCACATCTTCCCACATGGAAGACCTTTTGTCCTGTGGAAGAATGCTGCATATGCCATGACTTTGCTCTTTTGTTTAGAGCTGTGGAGATATAAGGTGACATAGCTTTCTTGAATTGAATTGTACAGGAGGGTGGATACTTTCAGAGACATGTTACCCAAGACAGACTCTTTTTAATAGACAAGAGAGGAGGAGAGTTTTTAGACTATGCTACAAAATGTATAGCACGACCCTGCTTGTGAGTCAAGGACAGTGGGCTCCGGGGGAGGTGGTGTGGGGGGCGGTGGGCAGTGTTGGAAGGAGGTTACAGCTCCCTCAGCCTTTATAATACAGACCAGACTTGAATCCACACAGCATCGTGGCAGCAGTCATTGTGGTTTTGTTTTGCTCTCCAGCCATTTCTGATTTTCACAGGGAAGAATTGTTTCTTTGCTGGGTGGGGCCTTCCTCTTTTCTGAATCTTGGGGCATGTATTGCTCATCAAATAGTTGAAGAGATGGAAATGTTTAGATTTTGCTCAGTTTTCATCAAACAGTTGAAGCTATCCAAAACCTGAAAAAGCCTCCTTGTTCTTACAAAATGGGTTTGTTTTAGGAAGAGCTGGGAATTTTCAGAAAAGGATGAGTAAAAGGTGACATATTAAGGGGCCTTCTTCTTTTTGAGCTTTCCTCTCCCCAGATCCAAAGTTTCCATCACAAAACCCAGTCTTTTATTAAGTCAGATATTTTCAGAAATATTCTCAGTGTGGTCCTAGTGTATGTCTTGGGTAACAGGTAACAAAGTACGAAGTCAAATCTCTTTGTCCTTCTCTTTTGCATCCTGATATTTAAATAGGTAAAGAGGCTATAGGGACTCTTCAGCAAAATTTATGGAGATCCTGTACAAAGATAAGAAAGGTACAAATAGGATGTCTGGTTTGCACAGTTTCTAAAAACCCTAATTCAAAGAATACTATATTCTAAATCAGGATAATACATTCTGGGTTATTTGAAGATTGAACACTGATGGAGCCATGATATCACATAAATTTCTATCCTGAGACTCATTCACTTCTTGGCCTTTTGAATCCTTTTCTCATACAATTCCTGCTACTCTCTCAGGGAATAGGAAAGAGTAGGTACAGAAAGGGAGATGGCGTAGTTGAAGAAAGCAAATTCCACAAAGTCAGCAAAAAGGAAGTGTCTACAATGGGATTGGGAGAATGGAGAATTCAACAATGATGGATATGGGATCATGAGCCTCTAATAAAAAAATAAAAAATTAAGCTGGAAATAAAATTGCAGTATAAGTGTTTTTCCAGAAATCTTTAATAGAAGACTAGAAAGTAAGAGTCATAGAGGGTAGAGGAGTTTGACAAAAAGAACTGGGAGGGCAAGAGAGCCTTCAAGGCTATCTTTGCTCGCTTAGCTCTGCAGGGCTCTGGGAGGTTGGCAAGTACAGACTAATGGCTTGTTTGAACAGAAAAGGTTTTCCTGCTTCAGTGCCCTCTTCTTCCTAGCCCCAACTCAATTTCTGAAAAGAAATCAAAATCACACTTAGTAGTTCTTTTAGTTATTACAAAAGCTGTGTTCATTGCACTGATTTAGAGCAAAGTTATCAGACCCCGTCAGAAATTTCCTGGTGAAGAAACAAAGTCCTGTGACTTTAGGTATACAATTAAGGAAAAATGAAGATATGGTAGCAAAAGTGTTTCAAAATCCAATTCAAGTCCTTTAAAGGCCCTCAGGGTTTAGCAAGATGGTGTAGCCTTACAAAATGCAAAAATCAAGACTTTTTTTTTTTTTTTTTTTTCTCACTTCAGCCAGAAATGTGGCTACTCTAAAAGGGGAAATAATTGTTTGGTAAGAAGTTATTTTCTTTGCCATGAAATCAAGTCAAGTGAAATTACAGTTCTGTATAAGGAATGGAATCCCTCTAACACACGTGATGCTGGTTTTGTATGCTGTGTACCCCAAATATTTGAGTAACTTTATTCATGGGCTCCTGACTAGGTATGCTGCTATTTGCTAAAGTATGGCAACATTAAGTTGGAATATTTTAACTGGAACTATGAGAACAAGAAAATATCTGGCAGGTAAACGCACTTCTTTTTCTCTTCATTAAGAAAAGGAAGGGGGGTTTGAGAGGGGAAAGGTAACCCTGATGCTCGCCACACTAAGAAACTCGAGTAGGAGCTCAATGTCTGATTACACCTGCAATCATGATGCCTTTGTCAGTGTACCACTGAAAGGGCCGTGTTTGAATGTGATGACTCTGAAGATCAAAGTCAAAAGGTATGGGCATCAGTCTACATTTTTAGCAGATAAAACACTGGAGTTCTGTTTATGTATTACAAGCACTGCCAAATTTCTTACTATCCAACAATTCTCCTCAATAACATGTGGAAGAAGAGGTGTGAAAATTAATGGTACAAAATAACTCACCCTTGACCTTGGTAAATTAAATGGATGCAGACCCATATTCAGGAGGCCCATAATTTATTCCTGTGGGCAAGCACATTCATGCCCACCTATTTTTTCATGCATCTGGTAAAGAGTATTGAATATCTGAAACCTTAGTCAGATGAAAAAATGTTGTGGTGGGTGGAGGAGGCTGCAGGATAATAATCCTAAGGGCTAATGAGGCAAATAAGATTAGTTCTTGCCCTGAAGGCTAGTAGTAGAGATTTTGTATTAGTTTGCTAGGGATGCCATAATAAAAGATCACGGGCTAAGTGGCTTAAACAATGGCAATTCATTTTCTCTTGGTTCTGGCGGCTGGAAGTCTGAGATTAAGTGTTGCAGGTTTGGTTTCTTTTGAGGCCTTTTTCCTTGGTTTACAGACGACCATCTTCTCACTGTGTCCTCACATGATCTACATGATCTTTGCTCTGTTTGTGACCACATTTCCGGTGTCTCTCTGGGTGTCCAAATTTCCTCTTCTTATGAAGACACCAATAAGATTGGATTAGAGCCCACCCTAATGGTCTCACTTTAACTTAATCACCTCTTTGGGACTTTATCTCCAAATACTTCACATTCTGAAAAACTAAAGTTTAGGACTTCAACATATGAATTTACTGAGGTGACACAATTCAGCCCACTATAGATATTTAGACAGATAAACATTAAAGGGCAACATAATATTAGTGGCAAAATAATACAAAGCTGAATGGGGGATTGGAAAAAAATGTCAGTTCTATCAAGTGGCCTCAGAAAGGAGGTAAATTTTAGATCAACTCATAAAGACTGTCCAAACAAGGGATGGATGGTAGGTGGGCGGTATATGGAGTTGAAGAGAAGAAAGGACATTTGGGGGAAGCATTGTAAGCACAAGAGGATGTATAAATACAGGCATGGAGTTAGGAAACAGGATTTTACAGAAGGTCAGTCAAAGGGGGCAAGAGACAAGTTTGAATGATAAGCAAGTGTCAGATCACCCCAAGACTTATACTCAGACACTAATGCCTTACAGTCATGACAGCACATTCTGGAATTAGTCAGACATAAGTCCAAACTCTGGCTCTTCCTCTTCCAAGTATTACCTTGTTCACATTACTTAATTTTTTTTCCTTCCATTTCTTTATCTATAACACACTATCTCTATGGAATAATCAATCAATCAATCAATCATCCCAGTATCAGGATCCTTTGTGCTTAGCTCAGTGTTTTGCACATAGTAGCTCTTGAAGACCCATTAACTACCATTATTCTTCTGCATTTAAAGAGTTGGGACTTTATTCTGCAGGATATTTGGAGACAATGAATATTTTTAAGTAGAGAGGTAGTATGATCCGATCTTAAAAATCATTCTGGGGCTTCCCTGGTGGCGCAGTGGTTGAGAGTCTGCCTGCCAATGCAGGGGACACGGGTTCGAGCCCTGGTCTGGGAGGATCCCACATGCCGCGGAGCGACTGGGCCCGTGAGCCACAATTGCTGAGCCTGTGCGTCTGGAGCCTGTGCTCTGCAACGGGAGAGGCCGCGATGGTGAGAGGCCCGCGCGCTGCGATGAGGAGTGGCCCCCACTTGCCGCAACTGGAGAAGGCCCTCGCACAGAAACGAAGACCCAACACAGCCATACATAAATAAATAAAATTAAAAAGAAAAAAAAATCATTCTGGTAACTGCGGATCATGGATCAATAAGGTGAAAGGCTGGAAGAGAGTAAAAGTATCAGTTTGGAATTTCTTGCAATATCCATGTAAGTGACCAAAGAACATAATCATAGGAAATTCAAGTGAAGAAGAAAAGGAAATAGACTTGAAAAATATGAGAACAACTTGATAGAATTTGATCGGGAGTTTAAAAGCAACAGAAATTTAGGATGATTTCCAGATTCTTGGTTCAGAGAACTAGGTGATCCATCACTGAGGAGAGAATAAAACACAAGAATCAGGTTTGGAGAGAAAGCTTATGAATTCAATTTTGGGAATGTTTATCCACCGTACCACTCACGATGACTTCCATCCTTTCTTTCCAAGCTTCAGTTCCATATGATCCATTGTAGTCTTTCACTACAGTCTTTCCTTTGAAAATTCCCTCAACAGCTTTGCCATTCTTCCATCTATCAACTCACATAAGAAAACACCAGCCATAGTTAAAAATGCATCCTCAGAGTAGAAAGTGGCTTAAAAAATGTCCACAACTGTGATGACTGGTCTTGTTTAAAAATTACAACTACAATCTGCAGTATTACACGGAAATCCTACTTTATTTTCCTTGTCAATTTGCCTTCCATGACTATTTCAATCGTTCCTTTTTGCTCAAACACATCTTCTCCAATCCTCACTTTCAGCTGATAAAACTTGTTTGATGTTTTACCTAGAAGTTGGAAGCAACCAGAAGCCAGTGTCCTCATCTTCCCACCACAAAATCCATTCTATCTGTATCTGTCACCATAGACTCTGCCTTTCCTCTGATAACAACGAGCAAGGTGTCTCTGCTCCCTCTGAGACCAACCCCTTCACTTGTGCTCTGTATTCCCATCCCCTCTTAAATATGCAAAACCTTTGCTCTTTCACTGAATCCTGCTTTCTTCTTTAATTTCTTCTATTGGATGATTTCCATCAGTGGACAGACAGGATGTAATGCCTCTCATCTTTAAAACGCAGCCTCTCTCTTGACACCAGGTTTTCCTTTCAGCTTCCACCCATTTCCCTGATCCACTTTATGGCAAAACTTCTTGGAAGAAATGTGATCTTCTGTCTCCTCCTTTCTCTTCTAACTTACTGGATGCTCCTTTCCTTCAGTTGACTGCTCTTCCCTTCAGTCGTCAGACCTCCTCTCTTCAATTCTACACCTTCTTCCTTATGTGACTCCATGCAATCTCATTTTTTAAAGCAATATCTTTCTTCTGATAAAGCTCTACTTCCAGCCCCTTTTTTGAGTTTCTGATTTGTATACCCAGTTATTCACTCAACATCCTAAACTCAGCAGATACAAACCAGAATTCCGGACATCCTCCCACCCCACATCCAGCTCCTTCACGTGTTCATTCACCCAGACCCTCAGGCAATTTCAGAGTCATTCTTGACTCTGCTTTCTCTCATAACCTATGTCCAAATCCACCAACAAGTCCAAATCCACCAACAAGTCTTAATCACGTTGTCTTCAGGGTATATCTCAAAATGCATCACTAGACATGAAGCTGATAATAGAATTATTAATGGTAGCTTACTATTGTCTAATTATTGGTGACCATCTCCTACAACAAAACAAATAAACAAACAAATTTGCATGTGTTCTGCTATACAATTGGAGTAGGTATGTAAAAAAGATAATACCTTTATCCTTATTGTTCTGTCATTATGAAGCTCTGCTTTTACAATTCAAACAATCTATTCTCCATACTCAAAAAAGCCACCGTCACTTAAAATAGATGTATTCTAACAATGGAAATGTTTTTTTAAAAAGGAAAAAAATGAAGGGGATTTAGTATGTTTATCATTATTAGTCAATGAATGCAATAATCCTAAACTTACTGTTTTTGACAATGATATTTCAGGAAAAGGGATATGTAATAATCTTGCACTCATAGAACTAAAGTCCCCCAGTTTTCACTTTTTTCCTAGATAAATGCTGATTTCATTGTGCATGTTAAACCAAAGCATAAGGATAAGCAAATTCAGAAGTCCAACTCTTTATTTCTATATGAATGTTCTGTTTCGAATCTCTGAACATCATTTTGGCAAAGGATAACAACATTTTCTTTCTAGCCCTTATAAAGCAAAGGTAAATTATCATTCGTATACTATAGAATCAGTGTTTTCCACACAAAATTACTTTTAAAAATATGAGCAATTTCCTTTGACAACCACATCTTTTCTTAGGCTAAAGGCATATATTTTACTAATAAAAAAACTCCTGAAACTTTTCTTTAAAACAGGAATGGCAAACAGAAAGGGTCAATTTAAATCATACTTCAGCCAGCACTGGTGATTATTGTGTTGTTTGCAATGTTGGATAATAGCAGAAAACATGCCTTACTGGTATGGTGTTCATATTTTCTCTTTTAGAGGCTGAAGAGTTAGTGGTTTCTCTTATCATTGAAAACTATTATTGACATGAAAGCTGAAATAATTAAGAAGAATGATTATTTGTGCATCCAAGGAGAAAAACAAATCATTTTGTCTAAAATTTGTTATATGGAAAATGTTCATATCATACCAAGATACACTGTCAGCCTGGAGATTAGCTGATCAAGATGGTGCCAGACTTAAAATTATTAGTAGCTCGGAGGCAGAACATGTGAGGTGCTTCAGCAATGGAGAAATTACAAGGAGGCACCTGAATATTGAGGTAAGAAATTAAAGAAAAAACAAACAAACAAACCAGTAATGATGATGTACTAGATGCATTTTCCCTGTTCTCTTCATCCCTGAGGATATTTCAATGATTGGATATGGAAAGAAATCACAAATTACATTTATAATTGTGAAATTGTAATTCAGTGATGAGCCCATGAATGTATTATGTTCCTTTTTCATACCAAGGCATTTCTTTAGTTTTTGTGTTATTATGTTTTTATTCAAAAGAGTAGTCTTTGTTAATATAATATGCAAACAGTTAGGTAGTAGAAAATGCACAGGGGTGACTTGGAATTTGAAAAAAAAAAGAGATAATATATGAATGTTTTGGATCCTGAGGGACAAAAAAAGCATTTGGACACATAGTTTCAAAGGGAGCCAGGATATCTGTCTGTTCTGGGCAACCAGGCGCAGAATAATCATCCAGAGCACAATCTAAGCAACAGTGGACATTAGAGCCCCAGGCAACCAATATACCTACTTATATAGAGCAACGATGTTTTCAAGTTAGTGGGATGGCCAAAGGAGGGGAAGAGACCTTTCCCAGCTGAGGGAAACTGTTTTAAGTAAAAGTGACTGTCAACTGGTGTTACTTTCTGATGAAGAATAGAATTGGCTTTATATCAGCACTGGCATCTCTTACAATCTCCCGTGCTTTGATAAATCTACACCACCAGGTGAAATAATCTTTTTATTCTCTGATGACACAATCTTGTGCTCTCTTTCCCTCTTTCTTTCTCTCTCTTATATCTTTCCCCTTCCCTTGCTCCCTTCTCTCCCTTCTTTCCTCTCTCCATTTATCTGTCTAATCATAATTTAAATTTCAAAGTGTACAGTGTACGTCAAGATAACTAACCCCAAATATTGGGGCAGTGATTTTATCAATGTTCTTCAGAAGATAGCTATCCTAGCTAATCCCAAAAGTCTTCTCTCCAAGAAAGCCCTCAATTACACTTAGTTGCCTGCTGATTTTTACACCTGCTTCTTAAAAGTTTCTGGGTGAGGAAAGGAAGGGGGAAATGGTGGGTCTTTTATTTTATATCTAATAAATCGACTTTAAAAGAATTTATTTCAACCTGCCAAGCTTCTAAGAAAGATGGGGTAACATTTTATAGTAGGCAACAAATTATATTATTTCCCTGGTGTTGCTTGTGATAGTCACATTACTTCCCAGCAACTCTCCAGGTATTCATGTAGCTGTGAGGTGGAATTCCACAGCAGCTTAGACACTCCATTATAATTTATAGTAATATGAATTAATATCCATTTACCGTGACATGTTAATGAGAAAATACATGTGGCAGCTTCCTGTAGTACTGTATTCTCTTACTTTAGGGAACAAAGAAAACCTTGCACAAAGTACCATCCATATTCCTTGATTATTCACAATGAAAATTTACTGAACTGTCATTTTACAGGCAAATAATCTGAGGTTACCAAAAGCTAAGGACACAATAACAAATGATGAAATATTGGCAACTTGGTCAAAATCCCTCAATTGATCACATCAATCACATAGTGGAGAAGGAGCAAAGCAGACTAGATAAAATGTTTCCAGGACATATTTGATCACAATGACTTCGGGTACATTTTATGTATCTTTTTCATGGCTCTAACTTTGCATTCAGTAGCCAAGAGCTTATACATCTCCTTCCTATATGCTCCTACCCTATTGACATACATCACACTGGTGACTTGATTTGGCCAATGAAATGAGAGCAGAAGTGACAATGTGCCTTTGTGTTTCCATCTGCCATGAACCGAGCAATCGAGATTGGGGCTGTTCAATCAACCCTGGGTCACTGAATAAGTAAGAGATAGAGCAGAGAGGTCTCGCATTTGGGCCAACCCACAGTGAATATGTAATACGAACAAGCAGTAAACATTTGTTGTTTTAAATGACAGATGATTTGGGGTCATTCATTACTGCAGCTCAGCTTGGCATATGGTAACTAACACACATTATTTCAGAGATGAAAATTTTCTCCATCTTAAAAAAAGAGACATTAGGTCACAATCATGTTACTCTGCTTACAGTACAAAGACTATGTACGAATCCTAACAAAACTTAGCTGTCTGGGAAACCTTCATAATATTGACATTTCCAAGATTACAAAAATTTCCTTTTGGTAATCCATAAATTTTTATCTTTATTTCAACCGAAGTAAAAAAGGAATACAATTTATTGATATTTGTGATGTTATCTTGGTAAGGTATTGGGTGTAACTAAGAATTCAAATTAGATTTTTATGTTAACAATGGAATTTGCAAAGAAATTTCATTTATTTGCTTGCGTGAACAAAGAGCTGAACACTGGGATGATTTACTTTGCTTTTTAGACAAGAAGGACAGTCATTAAAAACTAAAGGAAGGCAAAATAAAATCATGACTATTCTCAAAAGGGACAAAGCTTTTTGTTATTCTGAATGCATAATGTTGGGTGTGTCTTTTCAGAGAGATTTGTATCTTACAATGTTACATCTCTAAGAAATTCCACGTGCTTCTTCTACGTAATAACAGATTATAGTAATTTTTGAATTAGCTGGAAAAGTTATGAAAAATAGCTATTCCATTGTACTCCAACAGGAATGACTTTTCACACAAGTTACCTAAACTAACCCAATGCTATTGCCTTACTCAATTTGGCATCCTGCAAGCAAATTTGCTGAGTATTTTCTAGAAAATAAATATTTGATGCTATGTCAAGATGTATAAGCCCTGCTTTTTAGGCACTTTTGCAGAGTGAAGGGAATTATACTGCTGATGATTGAGGAACCAGTGTGCAGGATACATTCTCACTGCAATCAAATCTGGACTTGCCACTGAGCTATCCTCAGATTTCTCTCTCTCTTTCTTTATTAAGCTCAAACTGTTTTTCAAGGAAATCAAACAAATATGGATCATGTTTCCAGTGAGAATATAAACTATAGAATTGTAGTCTTCCATAGAAGGAAACTTTAAACATGAGTTATTTCCCACCCTCTTTCCCCAAACCCAACACTGTAATATCTCCCTAGCTTGGACACTCAGTCTCTGCTTATACCTCCCTAGAGATGAGGAACATAATGTCTCCCATCTCCTCAGAGCTGTAGCTATTAGAAAGTGTTTTGTTCTACTTAGTTGCAATCTGGCTGCCTCTTGTTTCACTCATGACACTAGTTCTATCCCTAGAGTCACACTGAATAAGTGTGGCCACTCTTCCACATGAATGAAGTAAAGTACTTAACATCATCCAACATGCCTTGACCTTTCTCAGGGTAGGACTCCCTGCCTTCCCTTTCCTAAACAAATATGTTAACATCTCCCTACAACTTCTTATTTGTCAGAGTTTCTTATCCACTTGACATTTTGACACTCTCCCTGGAGTAGACTAAGATTTGACACTATTTCCCTTAAAATGGTTACCTAATAATGGTCTAATAGGAGGGTACTGGCTCCCAGGACTGAGCCCAATTATCTGAAAAACGTAGAGAAAAACACAAGCATCAGCCTCTCACTCTAGGGATTTCATCAATGGGTTACATGAGCAATCATACCACATTATTGATCCATTAGTGCTACTTATTAAGGAAATTCTTTAAATCTAGTTTATATGTGTGGTTCCTAAACCGTCTCCATTCTAGGGTAGAGTTATGGGAATATTTGGGACCTCAGTTTCAAATCTTAATTTAATAACCTTGCTAGCATTGTTGAAGCAATCAAAAATGATTGGATAGGTAGTGATAATTCCTATCAAATAAAGGTCATTTGAAGATAAACTTTTAATATTATGTTATTTAATAGGACACACCTATCCCAATGGGATGGTGGAAAACAAAGCATTGAGAAGTGTTGCCACAAAAGGTTTTTGCTCCATCCTTTTCCAAACCCCTTGTACCCAGTATAAACAGCACTGGGGACTTTGTCTGTTTCAGTTCCCTTCAGTGAAACAAATATTGTAAATGACTGTTAAGTCATCTTCTAAAGTATTTGGTTAAGACAAGGAAATCCTAGCAACAGCCGCAGCACCACCAGCCCCTACTCCACAGAGACAAAGATGAGATGTTATTCTAAAAATACTCCTTAGCATCTTATTTCTTACAGAATTGTGTAGATATTCACTGTGATGTTGTAAACATGACAGTCTCCTCAATGTGAGCTGAATTAATCAATTTATCAGGAGCCAAATAGCTATGTGGGCTGGACTAAAGTGGCTTATTAAGGATTCGACTGCATTAATTGCTTGCAGAGTGGGCAGAGAACAAAGGAAGGAGGGAAGAAAGAAAGAAAGGTAAGGGTTCACCAGAGGGATCCTCACTAGTCAGCCCACGGGTAGGAGAATGACCTACACTTTGGTGGTGTGCATAAAGTCTTCTGCTAGGAAAGGGGAACTTGGAATACCATGTGACCCTGGATGAAATTCTAAAGAAAAATCTGATTGTGTTAGGACTCAAAACTGGCAGAACAGTCACTTGTCCCATCCTGTCTGCACAGATGTTTAAGCACATTGAGATGAAATGAGGCTTTTCTTTCTCACTTACAGAAAACTAGCTTCTCTGAGATAAAAGAAATCTTGGCTCCGAGCTGAGGGAAAGCAGGAAGATCACGGGGTGTCTAGGAAATGTATGAAAGCAAGTTCAGACTTTCCCCAGGGCACTGGGGTTATGAGAGGCCATGACAACAACAGTTAAGTCATTGTTAAAAGCATAGATTTTGGAGCCAAAGAGAGCTGTGTTCAAGTTTCTGTTCTACTCTTTCCTGTGTGTATGTTCTTTAGCAGTTTATTTAATTTTCCTGAGCCTTGGTTTCCTTAGATGAAGACTGTAACTGCCTAGATCACAGAACTTTTCTGAGATGCAGAGGAGAGGGTATATGAAGGTGTACTGACTGGCATATAATAAACATTCAATAAATGAAATCTTAAAAGAAATGTCTCCATGATCATCAGAAGAACACTTCTATATAACCCACTTCAGAATCTCTTCCTGATCCAAAATTCTATCAGTCTCCATCTGTATAGTTAATTAAAATCACAAAATGTTAGAGTTAAAAGGGACCTTCGAGACCATCTATTTCAACCTCCTTGTATTACAAATGGGAAAATCAAGGTCCAGACCAAAGATTAAGTGTCTTGCTCAAAGTCCCTTTAAAGGAATTCTTAGCAGAAGGTGAACCTTAAATTTTAACTAATTAGAATTGTATTAAAAAAAATATTTTGCATGGACCATGCGCTGTAGCTTTCATCCACAGAGCTCTGCAGGCATCCATCAATTAAAGTGCAAATCACCACTGCACTGTAGATAAGTATTAATTCTCATGACTTATAGTTAATAGGTATTAAGCACCCACAAGGAAAATTCAAAACAAAAAATTACCCTTGCTTCAGTGAAGTTTGCTTGTAGATCTTTCTGGTTGACTTTGCCTCCTTCCCCTATCCACCCTATTAATACTCAACTCTATATAAATGAGCCTTGGTATCATCAGGGCTGGTAGCCTTTGTATTGATCATGTACTGTGTGCATTTCACTGCTGGTGCAAGACTACGGATGGGAGGGAAAACCCTCTAGCTTTGCATTTAGCTGTGAGTTTGCACTGCTCATCTGTCATAATTGGGCCTGGCTTTAGTTATATAAATGGAGTCAGTAGAGTAACTTTTGCCCATACATCATCCTCTTCAGGACCTTCCGTGTCCATTTAGGAAATTGCCCCTATAGCATCAGGTCCATTGTGTTAAAACAGTATTTAAAAATAACCCGAGGGGAGATTATTCAGGGGATGGTGACCAGCTGTTCTCTTTCTCTGTTGAGGGAAGAATCTTTAAAAAGCTGTTTGATGATGGCAAAAAGGATTTCAGACAAAACCAGGTAAATCTCTTGACTGGAAGAGCCGCAGAAGTTGTGGAAACTTCATTCAGAACTATAAAACCAGCTCTTTTTGTGTCTTCTTGTACAGTGGTTTGTAAGCAGCCTGTCGAGAGGCAGAGGATGGACCTTGTTTCCCTTGAGGTTTCCTTAAGCACAATGATCACATGACAGGTACAGTATCCCAGGAGATTCTGCATAAATCAAACTACATCTTGAAAAGAATTTCCTTCCGCCTGCTCACACGGAAGACAAACATGTCAACTACATCCTCCCAAAATACGCTCCTTCCTTTTCTGAAGAAAAAGAACATGAGAAGAAATGATACTTTTCCCCCAAAGAGTAGGGCTTCTTGGTAGACTAAGCAGAGTAGCAAAGAAGGTACATATTATGTAAGATCGCTCAACTGGGAGAGAGAAAATGAAGACCTGGGCTTTGATGTTGCTACTGCAGGAATCCAACTCAGACCTATGGCTAGTGACCCGGCCTCACGAACTCCTCCATCCTGGGGGATTGCAGGAAAAACTACAACAGAAAACAAAGGCTGGGTTTGTTTCAGGGATTATAGTGGGTTAGAAATAAGCTGGTGTTTATGTTGCCTCCGAAGAGCTTAATAGCTGTAGAGCTTGAACTTTTGTGTTTGTTTAAAAAATGCCAGGGGACAACATTTTTTCATTTTCCTTCTGCAGTAACTGTTGGTTGCTTCAAATCCCTTCATGAATGTATTATGGAAAACTGGGACAGAATTTTCCCCTTGTTAGCCAAGTGCATACCTGCTGAGGTTTTAGGTTAGAAAAGAGTTTTCTTTAAATGAATTGTACAGTAGAGACCTAAGCCATCAAGTACAGAATCATGCAGTCTAGAAACGTGTGCTTTTCCTTATTTTTTTTTGGCCAAACTCTCTTCTACCTTCCACTGATTTTATGCACACTATAAGCCAAACAATACCAGTTTTAGAGATATAATGTTTTAATGGGTTCAACTTTAAAGCTTTTTATCATTCTGTGGACCTAAAATGAATTCATTTCACCAAAAAAACCTTTATTAGGTATTTATATGATTTTTATTTTCTTTTACTCTTGTTTATGACTTGATGCCCAGAATATTTTGAAACAGAATATATTGAAATGAATATTCTGTTTGATTACCTATGTTAACAAAAAAAAAAGAAAAAAAAAACCTCTTTTTCTATAAATTGTATTGAAAATACCTAATAAGCTTTCTAGTCTCTTATAATTTATAGACGTTCTTAGTTGGACAACCAGCTTTTGGTTTTAGAACAAAAGTCGTAAGTATTAGTAAAGCAGCTCTCACAAAACCATGCATCAGTAAGGGAAAGTAAATTGTTTATTTTGTCATCCATTCCAACTCTTATTGAGAGAAGCCCTGCTGCATTGTGAAAAATGCATAAAGTTTGGAGTTAGATTGAGGTTCAAATCAAGGCTTGGTGCTCACGTAATCTTGAGTTCCTGATCCATAAAATGTATATACTAATACCCAACTCATAAGGTTGTGGTGAGTATAATCAAGTAACTGGCACAGAGTTCCAAGCCCACTTACTGGTACTTAATAGGTTCTTAATCAATACTAGTCATTTCTAATATTTTCAAAGCTTTACTCCAAGGATCTATTCGGAATCCTATGTATATTTCTTCTGTCTGCACAAACTCAGCCCTGCAATGTGGTGACGAATGACCCATTAAAATTTTCAAGAGTTCTTGACCTTGAAAAGATTTTCAGTGATGGGTATCAAGAAAAAACATCAAATATTTAAAGACTGCTTTTCTATATTGGTTCTGCTAACTGATGAATGCAAAACTTTTTAATTATAAGTCACATATCTTCTAGCCAAATATCTCAGGAGAGCAACAGTTGCAACAGATAATCTTCTGTGTTGCTATTCTGTGATGTTTTTATTTTTCTGATCCTTGGACATGTTAATATAGCATTCACCATAAATATTTGTTCATGGAATTTTCATCATATAGAAGAGGAGTGGACTTGTAATTGTCCTGTGCTTTGCAACCAATAAGATTAAAGAAAATAATCCCATGATGGGCTATTTCATCAATATAAAAATATGTATAAATTATCAGTTGTCCTCCCACCTTAAAGAATGATTGGGATTTGACAGAAATCTAACTTTAGCCAGCAGAAGATTTCATCCTTTGGGGCAAGAGGTTGCTGTCATGTTTGAAATCTTTAAAAATATTTTAACCTTAATGTTGTGTACATTTCACATAACCTCTGACATTTTTGAATCTCTTGCCTTCAGGAAAATAGATGGATTGGTAATTGAAAAGAGAATACAATGTAATTTTTTTTAAAGAGTACTTTCCACTTTCCACACATCCCAAAGACTTGCCCCTCTAGAAATCATGATCTTTTCTCTAGAATGTAAGCCCTCTGAGGGCAGGGATCTGTTTTATTTACTGATGTCTCTCATGTACCTATAGCAGCAGTTCCTGGAACATAATAGGTGCTCAAAAATTGTTCATTGAGTGGATGACTAAATAATCATTTAGATCATATCACAACTAAATATTGTGTGTAACTTACTAATGGTCTGTTAAGGGCAACAAGTTTCTTTCTTTATCTCTCTGTTCTTTGAAATTTTCCTGCTATTGCTCTTAAAGATTAGCCAAAAGGAGATCTGGAAAGTGCCTTCTTGGTATGATCACACAGCTGGATCACACTCCAGCTCATTTGTGGAAGTCACACTCCGCCCACCCCCTTTCATCAGCCTGGGATTTAACCAACATTTTTTGTTTATTTTTTTAAATTACAAATTCTCTTACAAATTCTCATATACTCTAGGTCTGTTAAAACAAAACAGAAAGTTGAAAAGCAAGTTTGAGGATCTAAAATCACCAGATGTGAATTGAACTTTAAAAGGTTTATTTTTTAAGCTTAATCCTGTCTACATTCCACAAATCAATTTACCATTTGCTGAAAACCAGATATCCACCAAGAATTGTGTTAGACAGAAGTCAGCTCATAGAATCTCAGGTGGGGAATTTTCTAAACATTTATAACAGGTAATTCTCAGTTCTCTTCGGTGTTGACTTGTGTTTGATGGCTCCTTAGATGTGTGTATTTGTATTCAATAAGTGTATGTATATGTATAATGTAGATTTGGTTTTTTTTTCCCTCCAATTCTGTCATCTAAGAACAAAGAACAGTGGATTGTCATGTTTCTTTTAATAAGGGTTGTAAGGTCTCCAATTTAGAAAGCCTCAGATATTGAAGTGTAATGATGTAGTGAAAAAACCTCTTGCAATAATCCAGGGGAAGTCATTTCACCAGCAACGTTCTGAAGTCTTAATCTTTAGGGTTTCTTTTTCCTTGGTCTGCAAGACATTTGTATTCTTCTCACAACCTCACATAATTCCTGGTCCTCATCCTCTGTACTACCAAGCTGAGAAATTTTGGGAATCCAGAATCATTAGGCAAACCACACAGCTGCTGTCACATCTCTTGCCTCTATAATTTCCGCTGATTGATATATTTGTGCTCAGAATGGATAATCCATCCCTTTAAAAGGTTAATATGAAATGCTCACAGTGGCAATTTTCTTTGTATTTGGTTTAATTCTATCTTTTCCTACCCTCCGTTATTTTGTTCTGTTCTTTGGGATTGGGCTTATTTACTCCTTTCTAAAGAGCACCATTGGAAATGTTTGCCTGTTGCCCGTGGTTGTAGTAGAAACAAAGGACATTCAGCCATAAGGATGACTGGGACAGACACAAAGACAAATTTCTAATGCATCTGGACTAAGAACGGAAGAACAGAATGAGACCTTTTTCCAGATTGATTGTGATTTATAGTCAAGCACTCAGAATACCCTCTAGCATCTTTCTCATCCTTCAACATGAAAATCTCAATTCCTCATATATTCATTAATAACTTCTGCAAAATTTTATGAAACACCTCACTTGTGTCAGGATCTATGGAATGTACTGGGGACTATATATATATATATATATTTCTTTCATATATATATGAAATATATATATATATATGAAAGATAAGTTTTCTACCTTTGAGGAATACAAATTAGTGGGAGAAATATATACATAAATAGATAATTACAATATAATTATATAAATGCAATGACACTATAGTCAACTATAGGGACATTGCACGAGAAATAATGAACTCTGCCCAAGGAAGTCAGGGAAAGTATCAGAAAAGAGGCGGTGCTCAGCTTGACTTTACAAAGAGGGCAGAATAATATTGCAGATAGAAACAGTGCTGGTCCCAGACTGCTGAGAAAAGGCTAGCTAGCCCATGAGTGGTGGGGGAAATGGAGAGAGGGAATGCCAGGAAGATGGAATGAAGCAGAACTGCAGTGCTAAGGCATTTTGACTTAGTTGTAAAATCAAGAGTTTTGGAGCAAGGACCAATTTTGCCTTTTCCAGAAACAGCTCTAATCCTGGAAAGAGAAGAGATGGGAGGAATAAGAAATCTCTGGGAAGTGGAAATGTTAGAAGTGATTTTTTTCTTTTTCCAGTGTTACCATTGCATTCTCAGTGTTGTTTTACCACCTCAGCTCTTAGACCGTATTGTAGAAGAAAAGCAGGATTGTCATATTTAATGCCTAAGCCTGTCATGGAAGAATGAGTTGTCTCCTTTAAAATTCAAATCTCAAGGTCATATGTGTGTCCATGAAGAACCCTTTACAGATATTAGCCAATTCTTCTTAGATAGAACCCTCTGGAAGGAGCAGCACAGATCCTGTTTCTGCTCCCTCATAGCTCCCTCAGGTAGTATCTGATGTTCTCCAGGATGATCTGCAAATTATTTTCACATAGTTTCCAGAATTTTCTCAAGGATCTCAAGAGACCCATTGCAGGTTTAAATCATTCCTCCTCTCCATCTGCTCTCTCCTCTTCTTTCCCTTCTCTTCTCTCCTGTGAGTCTTCTGTCCTTTTCTCAGAGTTGGAGGTGCTCCAGCTTTCTGTTTTGTATTCCTTTGGGAGCTCTTGATTGAGTTGAGCCTTAAGGCTTGGATAAATGCAACATCCATTGGGTAAAAAATGTTCTTCCCAGGTACCTTTCTCCTCTCTTCATATTTCTAGGCCAGAGAATGCAGTAGTGGTTTTGCCAGAGACTTCTGATAAATGACTATTACTTCTATAAAATGTAAAATGCTCCATATTTGCTATGTTTCTTCATATCTGCCAACGTCTGTTAGAAGACTCTTTGACTTTTCCTTGGGATTAATTGCTTTGTGCATGCTCTGAAGTAGGGCATTTCTACCTACAAAATGTGCCCAGGTGTCTGTTTCACTATTCTGGGCTCCCAAGAAGGGCACCTCTCTCTCTGTCTCTGGACAAAGGGAAGAAGGCCTTTGATCTCTTTCACCATGCTCCTGAGAGCAAATCCTGAGCCCTATGAAATGCTAAATGATACAGTCATTTTGTCCATGAAAATTTCCTAAATTGATCATTTATATTATTTATTTTCCTATTTATTTATCTTTTATTTTATTTTTTTACTTTTTGGTATGTGGGTGTCCAGTTGTTTTAGCACCCCCTATTGAAGGGACTATCTTTGATACATTGTATTACCTTTGCTCCTTTGTCAAAGATCAGTTGATTTATACCCATGAGGGTCTATTTCTGGGCTCTCTATTCTTTTCCATTGATCTATTTGTCTATTCTTATTTTTATGTTTATTAACCTTTTTAAAAATAAATTTATTTATTTCATTTTTGGCTGCACTGGGTCTTCGTTGCTGCATGTGGGCTTTCTCTATTTGTGGCAAGTGGGGCCTTCTCATTGCATGGCTTCTCTTTGTTGCAGAGCTCTAGGCACGTGGGCTGCAGTAGTTGTGGCACGCAGGCTTAGTAGTTGTGGCTCACAGGCTCTAGAGTGCAGGCTCGGTAGTTGTGGCGCATGGGCTTAGTTGCTCCATGGCATGGGGTATCTTCCCAGACCAGGGCTCAAACCTATGTTCCCTGCATTGGCAGGCAGATTCTTAACCACTGTGCCACCAGGGAAGCCCAATTTGCCTATTCTTTTGCCAATACCTCATTGTCTCTTTTTTTTTTTTTTTTGGCCATGCCATGGGGCATGCAGGATATTAGTTCCCTGACCAGGTATGGAACCTGTGTCCCCTACAGTGGAAGCTTGGAGTCAACCACTAGACCACCAGGAAGTCCCTAATTTTTCTGTTTTAAATTAAGGACACTTCACTATCCTATTTGCTGGAGAAACAATGTTCTAGTAGAAAGCTGTAGAATTTAATCACACTAATTCACAACTTACTTCTTTTTAAATTATTGTTTTTATTATCATCAAAATTACACATGAAAATAATTATGAAAGTCAAATAGTTCTACCAGGCTTATAATGAGAAACAGCAGTTTCCTGCCCCCAAAGCTTCTAAAGCCTCATTGCCATTCTCTGGAGGAAGCCACATTCACTGTTTTCCTTTCCTTTCATATTTCTGAATAACATGCTTATACTCTTATTTCTTGATCATTTTCATATATTATCTATTGATTTTCTGCTGTAGAAGATAAAGATTTAGCTCTCTGAGGTCTTTCTGCTCATCTCCCACAAACACAATCATCTCACAATTCTTAAGTCCACTTTCACGTTTACTTTATTATTAATGTATAAGTATTTATACTGAACCATGTAGAATACTATTATTATATTTTGTTTTATATACACCTTTTTATCATCTCAATTTTTATGGCTTAGAATTCCATATACTTATCATTAATTCATCACTAAACTCTCTGCCAGAAGGGTAAAATCCCTTCGCAACACAGTTTTAATTTCTTATTGCAAAGTCTCCTAGATCATTCAGCTCCATTTTTACAGCCAGAAGTGATTATTCTCCGGGGTTTTTCTTTCATTCTCAATCACGGATCTATGTTTACCACCACCCCTTTATCTGTCTTCTGAACTAAATCCCTAATTCCTGGATCATGGACTCGTTTTTTCATGGATTACCTCCTAGTGTTGATGAAGCACATATTTCAGGTGATTCCTTAGAAATGCATGTTAGATACATTTTTTCAAAACACCCACGTCTGAAAATGTTTTACTCTATTCTCAGATATTGTTGCATTTCATTGGAAATAGAGTTATAAGTTGGAAAGCTTTTCAAATCAAAATTTAAAGGCACTGCTCTTTCTTTCCAGCCTCCATTGTTGTTGTGAGAAATCCTATGTAATTCATATTTCCAATTTATTTGATGGGACCAATTTTCTTTGAAAAAATATTAAGATTTTCCCTTCATCAACAGTTATGAAATTTCCTCTTAATCTAGAAATGCATTTCCTTCAGTCTGAGAAATGCATTTCCTTCAGTTATCATATGAGGCTATATACATAAACACACATATGATAACTTTCTACTCCCTCTTTTTATTTTCCAGAGCTCCTTATATTTATGATCTAATATTTTCTTTCCTATTTTACAGGCCTTATTTTCTATTGTATTTCTGGAGCGTTTCTTTAGCCTTACGTTGTAAACATTTTACTGACCATCATATGACTAAGTGCCAGTAATATGTGAAAATTCCTCTCTCAAGCCCGTAAAGAGAAAGAAGATGGTCTTCTCCACCCTGTACCCTGACCTTTCCTCTTGGTATATGAACATGAAAATGAGTTATCTTACATCAAGATGAACGTAATACACTGAGGATGACAGAGCAACAAATAAGAAGAAGACTGGGCCCCTGGTAACTTGTGCAGAGTCTTTTTAAAAAGAGAAATTTGTTTTTCATTTAAGGCATAGTAAGTTTTCTTAGGTTTAGTGTTTTTATGGTATATCTTTTTCTGCCCTTTTAATTTTAATTTATCTGCATCTTCAAAAAGTCCGTGTCTTATAAAAAGCAAATAATTGGGTCATGTATTTATATTCAGTCTATCAACTGCCTTTAAATTGAAATTTAAAAGGTAGAAAAAATATAACTGCCATAACTATATTAATATCAAATAAACTTGAAGAGTTTTCTCTGGGCATTTATCACTAGGGACAAAAATTGATATTTCATAATGATAAAATATCAATTCACCAGAAAGATATAACAATAATAAATGCATATGTACTTAAAAACAAGGGACTTTAAAACACCTGAAGTAAAATTTGGCAGAACTAAACAAACAAATCCACAAACATAGTTGGCTCTTTTTTTTTTTTTTTAACATCCTTATTAGAGTATAATAGCTTTACAATGGTGTGTTAGTTTCTGATTTATAACAAAGTGAATTAGTTATACATATACATATGGCCTCATATCTCTTCCCTCTTGCATCTCCCTCCCTCCCATCCTCCCTATCCCACCCCTCTAGGTGGTCACAAAGCACCGAGCTAATCTCCCTGTGCTATGTGGCTGCTTCCCACTAGCTATCTATTTTACATTTGGTAGTGTATATATGTCCACGCTTCTCTCCCACTTTGTCCAAGCTTACCCTTCCCCCTCTCTGTATCCTCAAGTCCATTCTCTAGTAGGTCTGTACCTTTATTCCCGTCTTACCCCTAGGTTCTTCTGACCATTTTGTTTTCTTTTTTTAGATTCCATATATATGTATTAGTATACGGTATTTGTTTTTCTCTTTCTGACTTACTTCACTCGTATGACAGACTCTAGGTCCATCCACCTCACTACAAATATCTCAATTTCGTTTCTTTTTATGGCTGAGTAATATTCCATTGTATATATGTGCCACATCTTCTTTATCCATTCATCCGATGATGGACACTTAGGTTACTTCCATGTCCTGGCTATTGTAAATAGAGTTGCAATGAACATTTTGGTACATGACACGTTTTGAATTATGGCTTTCTCAGGGTATATGCCAGGTAGTGGGATTGCTGGGTCATATGGTAGTTCTATTTTCACTTTTTTAAGGAACCTCTATACTGTTCTCCATAGTGGCTGTATCAATTTACATTCCCACCAACAGTGCAAGAGGGTTCCCTTTTCTCCACACACTCCCCAGCATTTATTGTTTGTAGATTTTTTGATGATGGCCATTCTGACTGGTGTGAGAGGATATCTCATTGTAGTTTTGATTTGCATTTCTCTAATGATTAATGATGTTGAGCACTCTTTCATGTGCTTGTTGGCAATCTGTATATCTTCTTTGGAGAAATGTTTATTTAGGTCTTCTGCCCATTTTTGGATTGGATTGTTTGTTTTTCTGATATTGAGCTGCATGGGTTGCTTGTATATTTTGGACATTAATCCTTAGTCAGTTGCTTCCTTTGCAAATATTTTCTCCCATTCTGAGGGTTGTCTTTTCATCATGTTTCTGGTTTCCTTTGCTGTGCAAAAAGCTTGTAAGTTTCATTAGGTCCCGTTGATTTATTTTTGTTTTTATTTCCATTTTCTAGGAGGTGGGTCAAAAATGATCTTGCTGTGATTTATGTCATAGAGTGTTCTGCTTATGTTTTCCTCGAAGAGTTTGATGGTGTCTGGCCTTACCTTTAGGTCTTTAATCCATTTTGAGTTTATTTTTCTGTATGGTGTTAGGGAGTGTTCTAATTTCATTCTTTTACATGTAGCTGTGCAGTTTTCCCAGCACCACTTATTGAAGAGGCTGTGTTTTCTCCACTGTATATTCTTTCCTCCTTTATGAAAGATAAGGTGACCATATGTGCATGGGTTAGTCTCTGGGCTTTCTATCCTGTTCCATTGATTTATATTTCTGTTTTTGTGCCAGTACCATACTGTCTTCATTACTGTAGATTTGTAGCATAGTCTGAAGTCAGGGAGCCTGATTCCTCCAGCTCCGTTTTTCTTTCTCAAGATTGCTTTGGCTATTCGGGGTCTTTTGTGTTTCCATAAAAATTGTGAATTTTTTTTGTTCTAGTTCTTTGAAAAATGTCAGTGGTAGTATGAGAGGGATTGCATTGAATCTGTAGATTGCTTTGGGTAGTAGAGTCATTTTCAGAATGTTGATTCTTCCAATCCAAGAACATGGTATACCTCTCCATCTCTTTCTATCATCTTTAATTACTTTTATCAGTGTCTTATAATTTTCTGCATACAGGTCTTTTGCCTCCTTAGGTAGGTTTATTCTTAGATATTTTATGCTTTTTGTTGCAATGGTAAATGGGAGTGTTTTCTTAATTTCATTTTCAGATTTTTCAACTTTAGGGTATAGGCATGCAAGAGATTTCTGTGCATTAATTTTGTATCTTGCTACATTACCAAATTCATTGATTAGCTCTAGTAGTTTTCTGGTAGCATCTCTAGGATTCTCTATGTATAGTATCATGTCATCTGCAAACAGTGACAGCATTATTTCTTCTTTTCCAATTTGGATTCTTTTTATTTCTTTTTCTTCTCTGATTGCTGTGGCTAAAACTTCCAAAACTATGTTGAATAATAATGGTAAGTGTGGGCAACCTTGGCTTGTTCCTGATCTTAGTGGAAATGGTTTCAGGTTTTCACCATTGAGAACGATGTTGGCTGTGGGTTTGTCATATATGGCCTTTATTATGTTGAGGTAAGTTCCCTCTATGCCTACTTTCTGCAGGGCTTTTATCATAAATGGGTGTTGAATTTTGTCGAAAGCTTTCTCTGCATCTATTGAGATGATCATATGGTTTTTCTCTTTCAATTTGTTAATATGGTGTGTCACGTTGATTGATTTGCGTATATTGAAGAATCCTTGCATTCCTGGGATAAACCCCGCTTGATCATAGTGTATGATCCTTTTAATGTGCTGTTGGATTCTGTTTGGTAGTATTTTGCTGAGGATTTTTACATCTATGTTCATCAGTGATATTGGCCTGTAGTTTTCTTTCTTTGTGACATCTTCGTCTGGTTTTGGTATCAGAGGGATGGTGGCCTCATAGAAGGAGTTTGTGAGTGTTCCTCCCTCTTCTATATTTGGAAGAGCTTGAGAAGGATAGGTGTTAGCTCTTTTCTAAATGATTGGTAGAATTCGCCTGTGAAGCCATCTGGTCCTGGGCTTTTCTTTGTTGGAAGATTATTAATCCCAGTTTCAGTTTCAGTGCTTGTGATTGGTCTGTTCATATTTTCTATTTCTTCCTGGTTCAGTCTTGGAAGGTTGTGCATTTCTAAGAATGTGTCCATTTCTTCCAGATTATCCATTTTATTGGCATATACTTGTTTGTAGTAATCTCTCATGATCCTTTGTATTTCTGCAGTGTCAGTTGTTACTTCTCCTTTTTCATTTCTAATTCTATTGATTTGATTCTTCTCCCTTTTTTTCTTGATAAGTCTGGCTAATGGTTGATCAATTTTTTTCATCTTGTCAAAGAACCAGCTTTTAGTTTTATTGATCTTTGCTATCATTTCCTTCATTTCTTTTTCATTTATTTCTGATCTGATCTTTATGATTTCTTTCCTTCTGCTAACTTTGGGGGTTTTTTGTTATTCTTTCTCTAATTGCTTTTGGTGTAAGGCTAGGTTGTTTATTTGAGATGTTTCTTGTTTCTTAAGCTAGGCTTGAATAGCTATAAACTTCTATCTTAGAACTGCTATTGCTGCAACCCATAGGTTTTGGGTCATTGTGTTTTCATTGTCATTTTTTTCTAGGTATTTTTTGATTTCCTCTTTGATTTCTTCAGTGATCTCTTGGTTATTAAGTAGTTTGTTGTTTAGTCTCCATGTGTTAGTATTTCTTATAGATTTTTTCCTATAATTGATATGTAGTCTCATAGCCTTGTGGTTGGAAAAGATACTTGATATGATTTCAATTTTCTTAAATTTACCAAGGCTTGATTTTTGACCTAAGATAGGAGCTATCCTGGAGAATGTTCCATGAGCCCTTGAGAAGAATGTGTATTCTGTTGTTTTTGGATGGAATGTCAAATAAATATCAATTAAGTCCATCTTGTTTAATGTATCATTTAAAGTTTGTGTTTCCTTATTTATTTTCATTTTGGATGATCTGTCCATTGGTGAAAGTGGGGTGTTAAAGTCCCCTACTATGATTGTGTTACTGTTGATTTCCCCTTTTATGGCTGTTAGTATTTCCCTTATGTATTGAGGTGCTCCTATGTTGGGTGCATAAATATTTACAATTGTTATATAATCTTCTTGGATTGATCCCTTGATCATTATGCAGTGTCCTTCTTTGTCTCTTGTAATAGTCTTTGTTTTAATGTCTATTTTGTCTGATATGAGTATTGCTACTCCAGCTTTCTTTTGATTTCTATTTTCATGGGATATCTTTTTCCATCCCCTCACTTTCAGTCTGTATGTGTCCCTAGGTCTGAAGTGGGTCTCTTGTAGACAGCATATACACGGGTCTTGTTTTTGTATCCATTCAGCCAATCTATGTCTTTTGGTGGGAGCATTTAATCCATTTACATTTAAGGTAATTATCGAATAGTATATTCCTATTACCATTTTCTTAAAAGTTTTGGGTTTATTATTGTAGGTCTTTTCTTCTCTTGTCCTCCTCCTTAGAGAAGTTCCTTTAGCCTTTGTGGTAAAGCTGGTTTGGTGGTGCTGAATTCTCTTAGCTTTTGCTTGTCTGTAAAGGTTTTAATTTCTCTGTCAAATCTGAATGAGATCCTTGCTGGGTGGAGTAATCTTGGTTGTAGGTTTTTCTCTTTCATCACTTTAAATGTGCCCTGCCACTCCCTTCTGGCTTGCAGAGTTTCTGCTGAAAGATCAGCAGTTAACCTTATGGGGATTTCCTTATGTGTAATTTGTTGTTTTTCCCTTGCTGCTATTAATATTTTTTCTTTGTATTTAATTTTTGATAGTTTGATTAATATGTGTCTTGCTGTGTTTCTCCTTGGATTTATCCTGTATGGGACTCTCTGTGCTTCCTGGACTTGATTAACTATTTCCTTTCCATATTAGGGAAGTTTTCAACTATAATCTCTTCAAATATTTTCTCAGTCCATTTCTTTTTCTCTTCTTCTTCTAGGACCCCTATAATTCGAATGTTGCTGCAGTTAATGTTGTCCCAGAATTCTCTGAGACTGTCCTCAATTCTTTTCATTCATTTTTCTTTATTCTGCTCTGCAGTAATTATTTCTACTATTTTATCTTCCAAGTCACTTATCTGTTCCCTGCCTCAGTTATTCTGCTATTGATCCTTTCTAGTGAATTTTTAATTTCATTTATTGTGTTGTTCATCCCTGTTTATTTGTTCTTAGGTTCTTCTAGGTCATTATTAAACATTTCTTGTATTTTCTCCATTCTATTTCCAAGATTTTGGATCATCTTTAGTATCATTATTCTGAATTCTTTTTCAGGTAGAGTGCCTATTTCCTCTTCATTTGTTAGGTGTAGTGGTTTTTTGCCTTGCTCCTTCATCTGCTTTGTGTTTCTCTGTCTTCTCATTTTGCTTAACTTACTGTGTTTGGGGTCTCCTTTTTGCAGGCTTCAGGTTCATAGTTTCCATTTTTTTTGGTATCTGTCCCCAGTGGCTAAGGTTTGTTCAGTGGTTGTGTAGTGGTTTTGTAGGCTTCCTGGGGGAGGGGACTGGTGCCTGTGTTCTGGTAGATGAGTCTGGATCTTGTCTTTCTGGTGGGCAGGTCCACATCTGGTGGTGTGTTTTGGGGTGTCTGTGGCCTTGTTATGATTTTAGGCAGCCCCTCTGCTTATGGGTGTGGTTGTGTTCCTGTCTTGCTAGTTGTTTGGCATGGGGCGTCCTGCACTGTAGCTTGCTGGTTGTTGAGTAGAGCTGGGTTTTGGCATTGATATGGAGATCTCTGGGAGATTTTCTCCATTTGATATTACGTGTAGCTGGGAGGTCTCTTGTGGGCCAGTGTCCTGAACTTGGCTCTCCCACCTCAGTGACACAGCCCTGATGTCTGGCTGGAGCACCAAGAGCCTGTCCTCCACATGACTCAGAATAAAAGGGAGAAAAAAAAAAGAAAGAAAGAAGAAGATAAAATAAAATAAAATAAAATAAAAAATAATTATTAAGAAAAAAAATTATTTTAAGTAAAACAAACAAAAAAAATGGACAGACAACACCCTAGGTCAAATGGTAAAAGCCAAGCTATACAGACAAAATCACACACAGAAGCATACACATACACACTCACAAAAAGAAAAAAAGGGATATATATATATATATATATATATATATATATATATATATATATATATCATTGCTCCCAAAGTCCACCTCTTCAGTTTGCGATGATTCGTTATCTATTCAGGTATTCCACAGATGCAGGGTACATCAAGTTGAATGTGGATATTTAATCTGCTGCTTCTGAGGCTGCTGGGAGAAATTTCCCTTTCTCTTCTCTGTTCGCACAGCTCCCAGGGTTCAGCTTTGGAATTGGACCCACCTCTGCATGTAGGTCGCCTGAGGGCATCTGTTCTTTGCTGAGACAGGACGGGATTAAAAGAGCAGCTGATTTGGGGGCTCTGGCTCACTCAGGCTGGGGGGAGGGAGGGGTACCGAGGCTGGGTGAGCCTGCAGTGGTAGAGGCTGGCGTGACATTGCACCAGCCTGAGTTGCGCCATGCTTTCTCCTGGGGAAGTTGTCCCTGGATCACCAACAGTGGTGGGCTGCACAGGCTCCTGGGAGGAGAGGTGTGGATAGTGACCTGTGCTTGCTCACAGGCTTGTTGGTGGCTGCAGCAGCAGGCTTAGCGTCTCATGCCCGTCTCTGGGGTCTGCGTTGATAGCCACGGCTCACGGTCGTCTCTGGAGCTCCTTTAAGCGGCGCTCTGAATCCCCTTTCCTCGCGCTCCAGGAAACAAAGAGGGAAGAACAAGTCTCTTGCCTCTTCGGCAGCTCCAGACTTTTTCCTGGACTCCCTCTCAGCTAGCTGTGGCACACTAGCCCCCTTCAGGCTCTGTTCACGCCGCCAATTGTGTGTTCACGATCCCTCTCCCTGGGATCTGTCCTCCGAAGCCCGAGCGTCAGCTCCCAGCCCCCACCTGCCCCGGCGGGTGAGCAGACAATCCTCTCAGGCTGGTGAGTGCTGGTTGGCACCAATCCTCTGTACAGGAATCTCTCCGCTTTACCTTCTGCACCCCATTGCTGCGCTCTCCTCCATGGCTCCGAAGCCTCCCCAGTCCGCCACCCGCAGTCTCCATCCGCGAAGGGCCTTCCTAGTGTGTGGAGACCTTTCCTCCTTCACAGCTCCCTCCCACTGGTGCAGGTCCCATCCCTATTCTTTTGTCTCTGTTTTTTCTTTTATCTTTTGCCCTACCCAGGTACGTGGGGAGTTTCTTGCCTTTTGGGAGGTCTGAGGTCTTCTGCCAGTGTTCGGTAGGTGTTCTGTAGGAGTTGTTCCACATGTAGATGTATTTCTGATGTATTTGCTGGGAGGAAGGTGATCTCCACGTCTTACTCTTCTGCCATCTTGAAGCTCCTCCCTAGTTTGCTCTTTAATACCCTTCTCTCAGAAATTAACAGAAAATTCAGAAAAAAAATCAATAAACATTTAAATTTGAGCATTATCAGGAAAATGAAAAGTAATTCTTCTTAAATGTGCATGGAAGATTCACCAAAATAAATCATATGCTCAGCCAGAAAACAAATCTCAATACATTTTAAGGATAAAAATCATGCACATTATATCTAACCACAACTACATATCAGTAACAAGATGATATCTAGAATATTTTTATCTATTTGAAATTAACTTACTGAGTCCTAAAAATGCATAGGTAAAAATTCAATGGAAATAACAACGCATTTTTAACTGAATGATAATGAAATAGAAACTTATCAAATATGTGAGACACAGTAGAATATTTCCTAGAAAGAAATCTACAGCTTTAAATGATAACATTAGAAAAAAAGGTGTGCAATTAATTATCTGAGCTTTGCCTCAAGAGGTAGACAAAAAAGAGAAATGGAGAATAGATTAGGGGTTGCCATAGATTAGAACGGAGTACGGAGCAGAAGACATGGCGATGGTTATAAAACAGCAAGAATGAGGACGACTTGTGGTAATGGGTATATTCTGTACCTTGACTGTATCAGTGTCAATATCCCAGTTTTAATATTGTTCTACAATTTGCAAAATGATAAAATTGAGGAAAACTGAGTATAGGTAAATGGACTCTTTCTACATTATTTCTTAAAATTGCACATGACTCTACAGTTATCTCAAAATATAATTTTATTTTATTTTTTATTTTATTTTTATTTATGTATGTATTTTAACATATTTATTGGAGTATAATTGCTTTACAATGGTGTGTTAGTTTCTGCTTTATAACAAAGTGAATCAGCTATACGTATACATATATCCCCATATCTCTTCCCTCTGGCGTCTCCCTCCCTCCCACCCTCTCTATCCCACCCCTCTAGGTGGTCCCAGAGCACTGACCTTATCTCCCTGTGCTATGTGGCCGCTTCCCACTAACTATCTATTTTACATTTGGTAGTGTATATATGTCCATGCCACACTCTCACTTTGTCCCAGCTTACCCTTGCCCCTCCCTATATCCTCAAGTCCATTCTCTAGTAGGTCTGTGTCTTTATTCCTGTCTTGCCCCTAGGTTCTTCATGACTTTTTTTTTTTTTTTTTTTTTTTTTTTAGATTCCATATATATGTGTTAGCATATGGTATTTGTTTTTAACTTTCTGACTTACTTCACTCTGTATGACAGACTCTAGGTCCATCCCCCTCACTACAAATAACTCAATTTCATTTCTTTTTATGGCTGAGTAATATTGCATTGTATATATGTGCCACATCTTCTTTATCCATTCATCTGTTGATGGACACATAGTTTGCTTCCATGTCCTGGCTATTGTAAATAGAGCTGCAATGAACATTGTGGTACATGACTGTTTTTGAATTATGGTTTTCTCAGGGTATATGCCCAGTAATGGGATTGCTGGGTCGTAGGGTAGTTCTATTTTTAGTTTTTTAAGGAACCTCCATACTGTTCTCCATAGTTGCTGTATCAATTTACATTCCCACCAACAGTGCAAGAGGGTTCCCTTTTCTCCACACCCTCTCCAGTATTTATTGTTTGTAGATTTTTTCATGATGGCCATTTGACCGGTGTGAGATGATATCTCATTGTAGTTTTGATTTGCATTTCTCTAATGATTAATGATGTTGAGCATTCTTTCATGTGTTTGTTGGCAATCTGTATATATCTTCTTTGGAGAAATGTTTATTTAGGTCTTCTGCCCAATTTTGGATTGGGTTGTTTGTTTTTTTGATATTGAGCTGCATGAGCTGCTTGTAAATTTTGGAGATTAATCCTTTGTCAGTTGCTTCATTTGCAAATATTTTCTCCCATTCTGAGTGTTGTCTTTTCATCTTGTTTATGGTTTCCTTTGCTGTGCAAAAGCTTTTAAGTTTCATTAGGTCCCATTTGTTTATTTTTCTTTGTGTTTCCATTTTCTAGGAGGTGGGTCAAAAATGATCTTGCTGTGATTTATGTCATAGAGTGTTCTGCCTATGTTTTCCTCTAAGAGTTTTATACTATCAGGCCTTACTTTTAGGTCTTTAATCCATTTTGGGTTTAGTTTTGTGTATGGTGTTAGGGAGTGTTCTAATTTCATTCTTTTACATGTAGCTGTCCAGTATTCCCAGCACCACTTATTGAAGAGGCTGTCTTTTCTCCATTGTATATTCTTGCCTCCTTTATGAAAAATATGGTGACCATATGTCCGTGGGTTTGTCTCTGGGCTGTCTATCCTGTTCCATTGATCTATATTTCTGTTTTTGTGCCAGTAGCAGACTGTCTTGATTAATGTAGCTTTGTAGTATAGTCTGAAGTCAGGGAGCCTGATTCTTCCAGATCCGTTTTTCTTTCTCAAGATTGCTTTGGCTATTCAGGGTCTTTTGTGTTTCCATACAAATTGTGAATTTTTTTGTTCTAGTGCTGTGAAAAATGCCAGTGGTAGTTTGATAGGGATTGCCTTGAATCTGTAGGTTGCTTTAGGTAGTAGAGTCATTTTCACAATGTTGATTCTTCCAATCCAAGAACATGGTATATCTCTCCATCCGTTTGTATCACCTTTAATTTCTTTCATCAGTGTCTTACAGTTTTCTGCATACAGGTCTTTTGTCTCCTTAGGTAGGTTTATTCCTAGGTATTTTATTCTTTTTCTGCAATGGTAAATGAGAGTGTTTCCTTAATTTCTCTCAGATTTTTCATCATTAGTGCATAAGAAAGCAAGAGATATCTGTGCATTAATTTTATATCCTGCTATTTTATACTTTGTATCCTGCTAATTGATTAGCTCTAGTAGTTTTCTGGTAGCATCTTTAGGATTCTCTATGTATAGTATCATGTCATTTGCAAACAGTGACAGCTTCAGTTCTTCTTTTCTGATTTGGATTCCTTTTATTTCTTTCTCTTCTCTGATTGCTGTGGCTAAAGCTTCCAAAACTATGTTGAATAATAGTGGTGAGAGTGGACAACCTTGTCTTGTTCCTGATCTTACAGGAAATGGTTTCAGTTTTTCACCATTGAGAATGACGTTTACTGTAGGTTTGTCTTATATGGCCTTTATTATGTGGAGGTAGGTTCCCTGTATGCCCACTTCCTGGAGGGTTTTTATCATAAATGGGTTTTATATTTTGTCAAAAGCTTTTTCTGCATCTATTGAGATCATCATATGGTTTTTATTCTTCAATTTATTAATATGGTGTATCACATTGTTTCATTTGAATATACTGAAGAATCCTTGCATTCTTGGGATAAACCCCACATGATCATGGTGTATGATCCTTTTAATGTGCTGTTGGATTCTGTTTGCTGGTATTTTTTTGAGGATTTTTGCATCTATATTCATCAGTGATATTGGCCTGTAGTTTTCTTTCTTTGTGACATCTTTGTCTGGTTTTGTTATCAGGGTGATGGTGGCCTCGAAGAATGAGTTTGTGAGTGTTTCTCCCTTTGTTATATTCTGGAAGAGTTTGAGAAGCATAGGTGTTAGCTCTTCTCTAAATGTTCGATAGAATTCGCCTGTGAAGCCATCTGGTCCTGGGCTTTTGTTTGCTGGAAGTTTTTAAATCACAGTTTCAATTTCAGTGCTTGTGATTTGTCTGCTTATATTTTCTATTTCTTCCTACTTCAGTCTTGGAAGGTTGTGCTTTTCTAAGAATTTGTCCATTTCTTCCAGGTTGTCCATTTTATTGGCATATAGTTGCTTGTAGTAATCTGTCATGATCCTCTATATTTCTGCAGTGTCAGCTGTTACTTCTCATTCTTCATTTCTAATTCTATTGATTTGAGTCTCCTTTTTTTTTTTTTTTTGATGAGTCTGGCTAATGGTTTATCAATTTTGTTTATCTTCTCAAAGAACAAGCTTTTAGTTTTATTGATCTTTGTTATTGTTTCCTTCATTTCTTTTTCATTTATTTCTGATCTGATCTTTATGATTTCTTTCCTTCTGCTAACTTTGGGGTTTTTTTGTTCTTCTTTCTCTAATTGCTTTAGGTGTAAGGTTAGGTTGTTTATTTCAGATGTTTCTTGTTTCTTAAGGTAGGATTGTATTGCTATAAACTTCCTTCTTAGAACTGCTTTTGCTGCATCCCATAGGTTTTGGGTCGTTGTGTTTTCATTATCATTTGTTACTAGGTATTTTTTGATTTCCTCTTTGCTTTCTTCAGTGATCTCTTGGTTATTAAATAGTGTATTGTTTAGCTTCCATGTGTTTGTATTTTTACAGATTTTTTCCTGTAATTGATATCTAGTCTCATAGCGTTGTTGTCAGAAAAGATAATTCATACAATTTCAATTTTCTTAAATTTACCAAGGCTTGATTTGTGACACAAGATATGATCTACCCTGGTGAATGTTCCATGAGCACTTGAGAAGAAAGTGCATTCTGTTGTTTTTGGATGGAATGTCGTATAAATATCAATTAAATCCATCTTGTTTAATGTATCATTTAAAGCTTGTGTTTCCTTATTTATTTTCATTTTGGATGATCTGTCCATTGGTGAAGGTGGGGTATTAAAGTCCCCTACTATAATTGTGTTACTGTCGATTTCCCCCTTTATGGCTGTTAGCATTTGCCTTATGTATTGATGTGCTCCTATGTTGGGTGCCTAAATATTTACAATTGTTATACCTTCTTCTTGGATTGATTCATTGATCATTATGTAGTGTTCTTTGTCTCTTGTAATAGTCTTTATTTTAAAGTCTATTTTGTCTGATGTAAGAATTGCTGCTCCAGCTTTCTTTTGATTTCCATTTGCATGGAGTATCTTTTTCCATCCTCTCACTTTCAATCTGTTTGTTTCCCTAGGTCTTAAGGGGGTCTCTTGTAGACAGCATATATACTAGTCTTGTTTTTGCATCCATTCAGCCAGTCTATGTCTTTTGGTTGGAACGTTAATCCATTTACATTTAAGGTAATCATCGATATATACGTTCCTATTACCGGTTTCATAATTGTTTTGGGTTTGTTATTGTAGGTCTTTTCCTTCTCTGTGTTTCGTGCCTAGAGATGTTCCTTTAGCATTTGTTGTAAAGCTGGTTTGGTGGTGCTGAATTCTCTTAGCTTTTGCTTGTCTGTAAAGGTTTTAATTTCTCTGTAGAATTGAATGAGATCCTTGCTGGGTAGAGTAAACTTGGTTGTAGTTTTTTCCCCTTCATCACTTTAAATGTGCCCTGCCACTCCCTTCTGGCTTGCAGAGTTTCTGCTGAAACATCAGCTGTTAACCTTATGGGGATTCCCTTGTATGTTATTTGTTGTTTTCCCCTTGCTGCTTTTAATATTTTTTCTTTGTATTTAATTTTTGATAGTTTGATTAATATGTGTCTTGCTGTGTTTCTCCTTGGATTTATCCTGTATGGGACTCTCTGCCCTTCCTGGACTTGATTAACTATTTCCATTCCCATATTAGGGAAGTTTTCAACTATAATCTCTTCAAATATTTTCTCAGTCCCTTTCTTTTTCTCTTCTTCTTCTGGAACCCCTATAATTCAAATGTTGGTGCACTTAACGTTGTCCCAGAAGTCTCTGAGACTGTCCTCAATTCTTTTTATTCTTTTTTCTTTATTCTGCTCTGCAGTAGTTATTTGCACTATTTTGTCTTCCAGGTCACTTATCCGTTCTTCTGCCTCAGTGATTCTGCTATTGATTCCTTCTAGAGAATTTTTAATTTCATTTATTGTGTTGTTCTTCATTGTTTGTTTGCTATTTAGTTCTTCTAGGTTCTTGTTAAACGTTTCTTGTATTTTCTTCATTCTATTTCCAAGATTTTGGATCATCTTTACAATCATTACTGAGTTCTTTTTCATGTAGACTGCCTATTTCCTCTTCATTTGTTACGTTTGTTTGGTTTTTACCTTGCTCCTTCCTCTGCTGTGTTTCTCTGTCTCCTCATTTTGCTTAACTTACAGTGTTTGGGTCTCCTTTTTTCCAGCCTGCAGGTTTGTAGTCCCTATTGTTTTTGGTGTCTGTCCCCGGTGGTGAAGTTTGGTTCAGTGGGTTGTGTAGGCTTCTTTGTGGAGGGGACTGATGCCTGTGTTCTGGTGGATGAGGCTGGATCTTGTCTTCTTGTGGGCAGGTCCACATCCGGTGGTGTGTTTTGGGGTGTTTGTGACCTTATTATGATTTTAGGCAGCCTTTCTGCTAGTGGGTGGTGTTGTGTTCCTGTCTTGCTAGTTGTTTGACATAGGGTGTCCAGCACTGTAGCTTGCTGGTAATTGAGTGGAGCTGGGTCTTGGTGTTGAGATGGAGATCTCTGGGAGATTGTCATCTTTTGATATATATGGAGCTGGGAGGTCTCTGGTGGACCAATGTCCTTAACTCAGCTCTCCCATCTCAGAGGCACAGGCCTCACACCTGGCCAGAGCACCAAGAACCTGTCATCCACACGTCTCAGAATAAAAGTGAGAAAAAAAGAAAGAAAAGTAATAAAATAAATAAAATAAAATAATGTTATTAAAATAAAAAATAATAAATAATTATTAAAAATTAAAAAATTAAAATTTAATAACCAAAAATAAAGAATGAAAGAAGAGAGCAACCAAACCAAAACAAATCCACCAATGATAAGAAGCACTAAAAACTATACTAAAGAAATAAAAAGACACTCACAAAAAATGGACCGATAGAACCCTAGCACAAATGGTAAAAGCAAAGCTATACAGACAAAATCACACAGAGAAGCATACACATACACACTCACAAAAAGAGAAAAAGGAAAAAAATATATATCGTTGCTCCCAAAGTCCACCGCCTCAATTTTGGGATGATTCATTGTCTATTCAGGTATTCCACAGATGCAGGGTACATCAAGTTCAATGTGGATATTTACTCTACTGCTCCTGAGGCTGCTGGTAGAGATTTCCCTTTCTCTTCTTTGTTTGAACAACTCCTGAGGTTCAGCTTTGGATTTGGCTCTGCCTCTGCGTATAGGTCTCCTAAGGGTGTCTGTTCTTTGCTCAGTCAGGGCGGGGTTAAAGGAGCAGCTGATTAGGGGCTGTTGGTCACTCAGACTGGGGGGAGGGAGGGGTACGGAATGCGGGGTGAGCCTGCGGTGGCAGAGGCCGGCGTGATGTTGCAACAGCCTGAAGAACGCCATTTGTTTTCCCAGGGAAGTTGTTCCTGGATCACAGGACCCTGGCTATGGCAGGCTGCACAGGTTCCCAGAAGCGGAGGTGTGGATAATGACGTGTGCTTGCACACAGGATTCTTGGTGGCTGCAGCAGCAACCTTAGTGTCTCATGCCCATCTCTGGAGTCTGTGCTGATAGCCGAGGCCTGCACCCGTCTCTGGAGCTCATTTAGGTGGTGCTCTGAATCCTGTCTTCTCGCACACCATGAAACAAAGAGGCAAGAAAAAGTCTCTTGCCTCCTTGGCAGCTCCAGACTTTTTCCCAGACACAATCCCACCTAGCGGTGGCACACTAGCCCCCTTCAGGCTGTGTTCACGCAGTCAAACCCGTCTTCTCCCTGGGATCCGACCTCCGAAGCCCGAGCCTCAGCTCCCAGCCCCCAACCGTCCCGGCAGGTGAGCAGACAAGCCTCCAGGCTTGGTGAGTGCTGGTCGGCACCGATCCCCTGTGAGGGAATCTCTCTGCTTTGTCCTCTGCAACCCTGTTGCTGTGCTCTCCTCCCTGGGTCTAAAGTTACCCCCTGCCAACCCCCCCATCTCTGCCAGTGAAGGGGCTTCCTAGTGTGTGGAAATCTTTCCTCCTTCACAGCTCCCTCCCAGGTCCCATCCCTCTTTGTCTCTGTTTTTTCTTTTTTCTTTTGCCCTACCGAGGTACGTGGGGGAGTTTCTTGCCTTTTGGGAGGTCTGAGGTCTTCTGCCAGCATTCAGTAGGTGTTCTGTAGGAGTTGTTCCACATGTAGACGTATTTCTGATGTATTTGTGGGTAGGAAGTGATCTCCACGTCTTCCTCTTCTGCCATGTTGATGGTCTCCTCAAAATATAACTTTAGTAAAAATTTCCTATGCTACAAGTTTTTCTTTTTACTTAGGTATGATTGTAGTTGTGTTTTGAATTCCAGGAACACAAAGTGCCTCCTAAAAAAGCATTAAATCATACTATAAATTCTTTCTTGATGCTTTTCTTTTTAACTGAGAAAAATAGTATTCATTTAGAAAAAAAGGCACAAAACATAAATATACAATTAAACAAATAAAGTGAACACCCATATACTATTGCATAGCTTAAAAAATAGATCATTGCCAGCACCCCTAAACCTACCCAGATCCACTCTTTGAGTTACTATTTCATTGTTTCCTGTACAGTAATAACCACCTCCTTGACTTTTGTGATATACATACATTTATCTCCTGTCATCCATCAGTAAAGAATATAATTTTGTTTAGTCTGTTTTGAATTTTATAAGAATAAAGTCTTATCTAGATATATAATTTGGGGTCTTGTTATGTGGGGTCAGTATTATGTATGTAAGAATCATCTATATTATTTTATATGCTTTAAGTTTATTTTTAATTTTATTGGTTACAGAATTTTGCCTTATTAAAAATAGCACAATTTAATTTATTTTATTGCTGATGTACATTTAGATTGTCTTCCATTTGGGGATACTACAAATAATGTTGCTGTGAAAATTCTTGTACATATTTTTAATATTTAGGTGTGCATTTCTATTAGGTATTTATCCATGGGTGGAACTGTTTGGTCATAGGTCACTTGTACCTTCAACTTGGTAAATAATGTGAAATTACTGTCCATTGTGGTTCTGTGTTTACAGTGCCACCAGTAGTGTGCAAGAAATCCATTGATCCACATCCTCACCAGCACATGGTATTGTCAGATTTTGTTTTACCTTAGCCAATCAAATGGTCATGTGGTATTCTATGACACTTTGATTCAGGAAGAGCTGGAAAGCACATACAGGTCTCTACATTGCCTGATGGTTTGACTGCTTTCTCATAAAGATCTCTTGCTAAGGTGGTGTTTATTCAGATCTTCCTTGGATAGTTTTGTCATGCCCTGTTTTGAGTGGGTTCCACCTTTAAATATTTTCTGTTGCTTATATTCCTTTTACTGAATGCATATTTTGTAGATGAATTAGTTGAAGGAGAAAGTAAAATGTTTGATGAGGGGGGACATGTTCCTGGTTATTCCCAATTCCTCCCCTTATGCCAATCCTTTAGCTGTGCCCCCAAAGCAAGGTATAATACTGGTCCAAAGCAACATCCCAAGCACAGTATATCTTTCCCTTTGAAACTTCCTCCACCATAGCTAATGTAGGGAAGTACTTCAATTTCAAATTCTACCATTTAGGTTTTAGTCTTTAGAAAGTTTGGGTTCATAGAGCCAATGTAAGATGTTAACCAAGCAGTTAATTTCCCTGGCAGGTGTTAACTGTCTGTAAATACTTGAAAGAAAAACTTGCCTCAGATAAACTGCAAGAGGCAGACAACTTGCCCGAGTCTGAGTTGATGATCTCTAGAGTTCTGTTAACACTATAGTGCATAAAAAAGCAGCTGTTGGCACAAAAGATAATAATTGCTTAGAAAACTTTATTCCCCAAGGCACCCTGCTAGTGATAAAATTGTCTATGCATAGTTCTACCTAAGAAGGAAATTTTTTTAGTGATTAATATTTTACAGTTTCACTTGTATGCATATTATATTCATCATATACGCTGATAATTTGGGGAATTTCAAGGAAGAAATATGTCATAGATAATCTGGCTCATAAAAAGTCATCATCACAAAAAACATAATTAAAAGGAAGCAATATGTTATTAGGAACAATAATTTAATTGTACAGTGCCATTATTTTTTCTGCACTGTCATTCAGGCTTGACTCTAAAGCTATTCATGCCTATTAATAATAGATATCTTTTCTCCATGAAACCACAGAAATTAAGTTTACATTCTTTAAAATATGGAACAAATTACTCCAGCAATCAAAATTTTTTATTGATTGATTGATTTTCCACATCATATCTACTCCATAACCTCTTGCTCACATCTTCAACTACTCAACTACATTTGAGATGTTTGGTTTCTTTAGGATCAGAAAGGAAAATGCAGAAATTACCTAAGTATTTCTTTTTTGGCTTTTGAGGAAAACCTGACTTTGTGTAGCTCTATGATATGGTTATACACTACCAAACTATTCTTCAACTCAATGACAAAAACATCAGTAAAATTTATATTTTTTGTTCAACTAAATCTTTCAGTTAAAAACATCAAGATATTCAAGTAGTGTGCAAACATAGCATAGAATTGGGAAGAGGTAAAACCTCTGCCTGATGCCAAGAAATTACACAGGGAAGCAGCATCATGATATCCACCCAGCCTAATTTTTGTAGGTTACCCAGGATTGACTCAATCTTATTGCTGGTTTCACTTCTGTGAATAATTCTGTAATCCTTTAATTGTCCAGTGGTTTTGATTCATTTTCACAAAGCTTTGCAGTTTTCCTTTAAAATGATTTCTATGATGTAGATGTATACAAAAATCATCAGAACACACATACATAAGATTCTGGGATACATAAAAATGATGATGACATATTTCAGCTATTTATTTTTTTTTAGAAGTGAGGAGGTTTTTCTAAGCTAGAATATAAATGATGGAGTGTATACATAAAAAAGTCTAAATGTGTTTTTTAATGAGGCGTTTCTGTATTTCCCATGGTAATTTGAGATAATCACTGTGTACAATCTTTTAAAACAATTTTCCACATTTATTTTTAATTAAATTTGAGTAGGCTGCAAAATCCCTCTATTTACCTTTGAAAGAACACTATTGAATTCAGCTCTCCCTCCCCTCACTCACTGCTCCCCCCCTCACTCCCAACCAAGCAGTAAGGTGAACAATATTCTTATTATTTGGGTTTTTTTAAATTAATTAATTAATTAATTTTACATTGAGGTAAAATTGGTATATAAATTTATATTAGTTTCATGTATACAACACAATAATTTGATCTTTGTGTACACAACAAAATGATCACAATAATAAGTCTAGTTACTATGCATCATCATAAAATTAACCCTGTTCACCCATTTTGTTCATCTGGCAAACCTCTTCTCCTCTGATAACCACCAATCAGTTCTCTGTATCTATGAGTTTTTTTTTGTTTTATTGGTTTGTTTTGTTTTTCAGATTCCACATAAAGTGAAATTGTATGGTATTTGTCTTTCACTGTGTGACTTCTTTCCATCCATGTTGTCACAAATGGCAAGATTTCCTTTTTTTATGGCTGAGTAGGATTCCACTGTGTGTATATATATATATGTATATATATATATATATATATACATATATATATATATATATATATATATATATATACACATACACACACACACACACACACACACACACACACACACCACATCTTCTTTATCCATTCATCCATTGATGGACATTTAAGTTGTTTCCATATCTTGGCTATAGTAATTAATGCTGCAATGAACACTGAGGTGCATATACCTTTTTGAATTAGTATTTTTGTTTTCTCTGGTTAAGTACCCAGAGTTTATACAACTGGATCATATGGTAGTTCTATTTTTAATTTTTTTGGGGGGGAACTTTCCTACTGTTTTTCTATAGTGGGCCACTCCAACTTACGTTCTCACCAGCAGCGTATGGGGGTTCACTTTTCTCCACATCCTCATCATCCAACAAGGTTATTTCTTGTCTATTTGATAATAGCTATTCTAGTAGGTATGAGGTGATATCTCGTGGTTTTGATTTGCATTTCCTTAATGATTAGCGATCTTGAACATCTTTTCTTGTGCCTGTTGACCATCTGTTTATCTTCTTTGAAAAAATGTCTATTTAGATCTTCTGCCCATTTTTTATTTGAATATATGGGTTTTTTGCTATTGAGTTCTTATATATATATTTGATACTAACCCCTTATTAGATATAAAATTTGCAAATATTTTGCCCCTTTCAGTAGGTTGCCTTTTCATTTTGTTGATGGTTCCTTTGCTCTGCAGAACCTCTTTAGATTGAGGTAGTTTCACTTGTTTATTTTTGCTTTCATTGTCTTTGCTTTTAGAGTCAGATCCAAAAATTCAAGACCAAGACCAGAGTCAAGGAGCTTACCACTTACATTTTCTTCCAACAGTTTTACAGTTTCAGGTATTACATTCAAGTCTTTTAATCCATTTTCAGTTAATTTTTTGTGTATTATATAATGGTCTAGTTTCATTCTTTTGCTTGTGGCTGCCCAGTTTTCCCAACACCATTGTTGGAGATATTGTCCTTTTCCCATTGTATATTCTTGCCTCCTTTGTCATAGAAATCTCTTTAATCATTTGCATTCCTGTGATATCAGTTGTAACTGTTCCTCTTTCAATTCTGATTTCATATATTTGAGCCCACCCTTACTTTTTATTTTATTTTATTTTTTGGGTGAGTCTAGCTAAAGGTTTGTCCATTTTCTTTATCTTTTTAAAGAACCAGATTTAGTTTCATTGATCTTTTCTGTCTTTTCAGTCTCTGTTTCATTTATATCTGCTCTGTCTTTATTATTTCCCTCCTTCTACTGACTTTGGGCTTCATTCTTCTTTTTCCAGTTCCTTTAGGTGTAAACTTAGATTGCTTATTTAATATTTTTCCTTTTGCTTGAGGTAGGCTTTTATTACTACAAACTTCCCTCTTAAAACTGCTTTTGCTGTATCCCATACATTTTGGTATGCTGTATTTCCATTTTCATTTCTCTCAAGATGTTTTTTGAGTTCTCTTTTGATTTCTTTGTTGAACTTTTGGTTATTCAGTAGCATGTTGCTTAATCTCCACATATTTGTGGGTTTTTTTCCAGTTTTCTTCCTGTAATTGATTTCTAGTTTCATATCTTTGTGGTTGGAAAATATGCTTGATATGATTCAATATTCTTTAATTTGTTGAGACTTGCTATGTGGCCTAATGTATGATTTACTCTGGAGAATGTTCCAAGTGCAGTTGAGAAGAATATTTATTCTACTGCTTTTGAATAGAATGTTCTATAAATATCTATTAGATCTATCTGGTCTAATGTGTCTTTCATCCTGACTTTTCCTAACTGCTTTTCTGTTTGGATGATCTATCTATTGGTGTAAGTAGGGTATTGATGTCCTCTTCTATTATTGTACTGCCATTAATTTCACCCTGTAGGTCTAGTGTTAGTATTTGCTTTATGTATTTAGGTATTCCTATGCATAAATACAGTATTTACAAATGCTATATTCTCTTGGATTGAATCCTTTATTATTATGCAACGCTTTTTTTTTTTTTTTTGCCTTTAGTACAGTCTTTGTTTTGAGGTCTACTTTGTCTGACATAAGTAAGGATGGCAGATTTATTTTTATATCTATTAGCATAGAATATATTTTTCCCTTCAATTTCAATTTGTATGTGTCCTTAGAGCTGAAGTGAATCCCTGGTAGGCAACATATAGATAGGTCTTATTTTTTTTTATCCATTTAGCTATTCTATGTTTTATTATTGGAGAGTTTAGTCCATTTAAATTTAAAGTAATTATTGATAAGTATGCACATATTGCCATTTTAATTGTTTTCTGGCTGGGTTTTTTTTCATTAATTAATTAATTAATTAATTAATTTTTGGCTTCATTGGGTCTTCATTGCTGCACACGGGCTTTCTCTAGTTGCGGCGAGTGGGGGCTACTCTTTGTTGCGGTGTGCAGGCTTCTCACTGCAATGACTTCTTTTTGTTGCAGAGCACAGGCTCTAGTCACGTGGGCTTCAGTAGTTGTGGCACATGGGCTCAGTAGTTGTGGCTTGTGGGCTCTAGAGTGCAGCTCAGTAGTTGTGGCACACAGGCCTAGTTGCTCTGCAGCATGTGGGATCTTCCCTGCCCAGGGCTCAAACCCATGTCCCCTGCATTGGCAGGTGGATTCTTAACCACTGCACCACCAGGGAAGTCCCTCTGGCTGTTTTCATAGTTTCTCTCTGTTCCTTTCTTCTTCTCTAGTTTTCTTCTGTTGTAGCTTGGTGACAGTTTTATTGTTATGATTATATTCTTAAAAACACTACATTTTGACCCATCCCCACCTGTTATGTTTTTGATGTAATATTTTATATGGTTTTGTGTATCCCTTAACTAATTATTATAGTTAGAGTTAATTTTACTACTTTTTCTTTTAACCTTCCTCCTAGATTTGTAATTGGTTAATCCCCTAGTATTACCATATACTTGCCTTCAACAGTGAGATTTTTACTTTTGTATGTTTTCTTGTTACTACTTAGTACTTTTTCATTTTAGCTTAAAGAAGTTCCTTTAACATTTTTTGTATTGTCTGTTTAGTGGTGATGACCTCCTTTATCCCTTGCTTGTCTGGAAAACTGTTAGTCTCTCCTTCCATCTGAATGATAACCTTATGGGGTAGCATATTGTTGGTTAGAAGTTTTTGTTTTTGTTTTTCTCTTGTCAGTACTTTGATTATATCATTTCACACTCTTCTGGATTGCAATGTTCTGCTCAAAATCAGCTGATAGTCTTATGGAGGTACCCTGTATGTAACAACGTTTTTAAGATTCTTTTTCTTAAACTTTTGACATTTTAATTATAATGTGCCTTGATGTGGATCTCTTAGGGTTTACCTATTTGGAACTCTGCATACTGGACCTGGATGTCTTTCCATCCCCAGATTAGGAAAGTTTCAGCCATTATTTCTTCAAATAAAATTTTTGCCCCTTTCCCTCTTTCTTCTCCTTTTTGGACCCCTATAATGTGGATGTTATTCTGTTTGATTTTGTCCCACAGGTCCCTTAAGCTGTCTTCACTTATTAAAATTTCTGGGTTTTTGTTTTTGTTTTTGCTTTTCTGTTTGTGTTATTTCTACTGCCCTGTCTTCCAGATTGCTAATCCAATCTTTTACTTTATATAGTATGCTGTTTAACCCCTATTTGTATTTTCCAATTCAGCTATTGTATTTTTCAGCTCTATGATCTGTTTGGCACTGTCACACATTTTACATGTCTCTGTTGAAGTTCTCACTGTTTTCATCCATTCTTCTCCTCAGTTTGGTTAGAATCTTTATCACCATTACTTTGAACTCTTTATTAGGTAGATTATTATCTCTGTTTCATTAAGGTCTTATTTTATTTTTTCCTTTGGAAAAGGTTTTTCTGTCTCCTCATTTTGTTTGACTCTCTGTGTTTGTTTTTATGTATTAGGTGAAACAGCTACTTCTTCCAGTCTTGAAGTAGTGTCCTTGTATAGGAGATGAACTGTGAGGTCCAGAAATGCTATCCTCTGTAGCTTCCAGAGCCAGGCACTCAAAAGGCATTCCATGTGTGAGCTGTGTGTGACTGCCTGCTATGGTGGGGTCATGGCTGTGGTGCAGGGGGGTGGGGAGCCCTCACTGTCACTGTCAGGTTAGAGGGAGAGGGCCAAAGGGGTGCCTGCCAGTGCCAGCACCAGCAAGGCAGAGAGAGAACTCCAAGATGGCACCTACCAGTGCCTTTGTCCCTATAGAGAGTCCCAGCTGATTCCTGCCTTCCAACAGAAGCCCCAAGACAGCAAGTGAATCTCCTTCACACACGGTCCAGGCACCCTTCAAATTGTCCCTCTTTTTTTTTTTAATATATTTATTTATTTTATTTATTTTTGGCTGTGTGGGTCTTTGTTGCTGCGTTTGGGCTTTCTCCAGTTGCGGCAAGTGGGGGTTACTCTTTGTTGTGGTGCACAGTCTTCTCATTGCATTGGCCTCTCTTGTTGCAGAGCACGGGCTCTAGGCATGCGGGCTTCAGTAGTTGTGGCACGTGGGCTCAGTAGTTGTGGCTTGTGGGCTCTAGAGCGTGGGCTCAGTAGTTGTGGTGCACGGGCTTAGTTGCTCCACGGCATGAGGGATATTCCCGGAATAAGGCTCGGACTGTTTCCCCTGCATTGACAGGCAGATTCTTAACCACTGTGCCACCAGGGAAACTCCCAAATTATCCCTCTTGTGACAGATACTGGGGCAAGTAAGTCTGCATGTGAGCCTTTTAAGTGGTGGTTTAAGTGTTGTTAATCATTCTTATGCATTACAATATTTCAGTGAAATAGAAGTAAAAGCTAATTTTATAGGTTAACCAAATGGTAGAGAGAAAATTTGTTCAGAAACAAAGTCTGAGGACATAAGATTTTACCATGATCCATCCCTGTGGTCCCTGTGGCTGCAGTTGGAATACTCTTCCTGTTTCTCCCCTAGGAATTATTGCCCCAATTAGCTTAACCCTTTGAGACTAAATTCTATGATTTTTGTAGGCTATCTAATAGTTCAAGAGAAAACTAGAGGTAGAACACACAGCTCCAGAGTTTGCAGCCCATTGCATAGCCCAGAAAATATCACTGGCTCTCCTCTCCCCTTGTAAAACAAAAGGTAACATATCAACCTTTGCCTCACAGGTAATCAATGAATAATAAAGGGCAGAGAAGGATTGATGTGACTGATCAGGAGCTGCCCTATGTGCTCTAGGACATGGATTGAGACCATTAATCTGATTTTTCTACATAACAACAAGGCTCCACTTTGCATTCAGAGAGGCTTTTTATCCAAAGCTTTCCAAGTGCACCACTCCAAGGAAATGGCTCATAATTATTTCTTTATTATCACTCCTGTCCAGAGCAGATTTGAGTCATGATCAAAGAGAAAGCAGGTTGCTGATTAATCCATATCAACTGTCATCCAACAGACTCATGGTGTAAAATATTACCTGAACTTTTAAAACAAATAACTAATTTCCATTTAATTGATTTTTGACCTTGAGCCATATTTTTCCATTGTAATTTTAACTTAAAACAAAACTGAGCTATCAGGTAACTATGAAACAGCAAAGAGGGCATGGCAAGGAAGAAAGAACTTGATTTAATGCAGGGCAACTTTTTTTTTTTTCTTTTTTAATTTACTTATTTATTTATTTATTTATTTTTGGCTGTGCTGGGTCTTCGGTTCGTGTGAGGGCTTTCTCTAGTTGCGGCAAGTGGGGGCCACTCTTCATCGCGGTGCGGGGACCGCTCTTCATCGCGGTGCGCGGGCCTTTCACTATCGCGGCCCCTCCCGTTGCGGGGCACAGGCTCCAGACGCGCAGGCTCAGCAGCTGTGGCTCACGGGCCCAGTTGCTCCGTGGCATGTGGGATCTTCCCAGACCAGGGCTCGAACCCGTGTCTCCTGCATTAGCAGGCAGATTCTCAACCACTGCGCCACCAGGGAAGCCCCTGCAGGGCAACTTTTATCAGCTTTAGCTATTATTCTAACATGCTTCCTTCTTTTAACAAAATATCTACATAAAAATTGTCTGATCTCTAATAAATAATTAAAATTGTCTTCCAAGAGTAGAACTAAAACAGACCATACAGTTGCCTGATCTAAACCTTAAATCTGACAGATGAGAAGACGGAGACCCAGAGTTTTGTGCAATGTGCTCAAAGTTATACAGTTAATAAGTGATAGAAATAATGCTGAAACTAAATCAGGCACTTACTTTTACAAATACAAAAAGTGGAACCCTAAGATTTTAAGTCATTTTTTCAAGCGTGTGCTGGTTGGTGGAAGGACCAGAAATAAAGTGTGGGTCACTTTCAGGCTGTCCCAAATATATTCTGGACTCAAGGCAAGAGTACCTATGGAAGCTACATGACATGTACACTTAAACATTATTAATCAAGCTCAAAAATTGTTAAATAAAATATGTTGTATACATCTACTTTGACAAACATACCTCATCATAACCTGAAATGTTCGGTTTGAATGAAGTTCTCAGTTCTTGTGCTCCTCGGAGCACTTGAAAAGACCTAACCCCTAGCATACAGCCCCTGGTCTGCAGCTCACCACCATTTTTCATTCCCGGCTCCATCTCACACCACTACAGGCCTCCCAGGCATACCTCTGGACAACCCAGTCTGCATGTCCAGGCACGTCCGAGCCCCATCTACACTCCTCATACACTCTTGGCCAACTCTAAGGCCTAGGGGTACACTTTCCAGAGATGGAGTCTGCCTTTGGGCTCACAGACCACGGCAAGAGGCCTGCTTGCGTGAAGGAAGCTGGCTCATAACTGTTGCTCAGTGCATTTCAGAATCCCAGCAAAGCAGAACTTGGTCTAGTGGTGGTGGTGGAGAAGTAGTTGCTGCCTCTGGCTGGGCATGTTCTATTGGCCCTGCAGACTGCTTGTCATAGTGAAGTATAGATAGAGGAGGACCAGAGTTGGGGGCTTGTAAAATGCGAGGCCTAAAGCAGGGGGTCTCTCTTGCCCTGATCTAAGGGAAACAATTGTCTACCCCTTAGTCCTGTGTTTTTCTGTCTCTACCAGGATAACCCTCTGGGATGTAATTGTTCAAAACACTTCATTGTCCTTCAAAAAGAAAATTTACAACATCTTAATTTCTTATCCTATTTTCTATTTTAATCAAAACAGATAGATCAAGTGTTGGGGTGATAATAATTCTCTAACTCTTCTCAGACTAGAATTTATTTCAGTTGTTGACAATCTTTGTAAATCCCAATTATGTATACCATTCTCAGTGAACACATCTTCTTTCTGTTAGACTCCTATGAGAAAAGTACGTTAATTCCAGACTCCAAGGAAGTAGAGGGATTTATAAAATTTGGATGTATTTTAGGACTATTTACTAAAGAATTTCAATATAGTATATGGTGAAAGGTTAAAAAAAGTGGTACTTGCTTTATCTTAGAGATGGCAGTGCTAAGAGATAAATTAATAATCATCTTCAAGTTTATGGTTGATACTAAATGAAGGAAGACAGCCAATTATCTCTCTGGATTCAACTGTGAGTAGTGCCAAAAATTTGAAAAGTAAAAATTGAATACATAGTCTAGATTTTTCCGACAGTATAAACGTTTGTTATAGACATCACCCACGCATCCACACACACCCACACACATACACACATTTCAGTAATTTAATCTGTTGTTCTTTATCTGAATATTTTCTCAGACATAACTTTCACTATTGCTTTTCAGATACCATTTCTTTAAACCACCCCACTTCCTCTTTACCTAGAGGAGATGCAGGAAGACAAAAATGTAAGATTTTTTAAAGGTCTTTTTCCCATTTCTTCCTTAACTTTATGATAACATAAGAAGTAAATATTATTATCCCCACTTCACATATGAAGAAATTGGGCATTAATGACAAAAGAAATCCCACAAGCCACAGAACAATCATGTAGGAGATCTAGGGCTCAAACCCAGCATATGAGTACATACCTAAAGCCCCTTTGTCTACATCAAGTGTCTTCCAAACAGAAATAATCAGTTCCAGACTGAACACCAATGATTAAGTCCAGCAATAAATGGGGAAGAGAAGAAAACTCTCCCATACAGAAGAATTCCAAGTAATTTATATAGTTACACTGCTTCTAATGAGTTGACTCCCCACTCCTCAAGTGTGGGCTGTGCATAGTGACTTTTTCCAAAGAGGACAGTATGAAGAACGGGAAAAAGAGTAACTTTACAGTGGAGAAGGCTGACAAACAGGGTAATAAATTTTATTCATTCAGTCACTAGACAATATTTATTGATAGCCTCCTTTTATTAACTCCACAAGTCCATGGCCTGCAGTTTGGATACTCCTAATTCATAGGCAATATTCTGAAAGAGCAAATATGGCAACTTTTGCTTCTAGCCATGATTGAATAACTGATGCCAGACTTGCCTTCTCACCACAAACAACTATAAAGTTGGAAAAACTATATGAAAAATACTTTTTTTAGGGATTGGATAATAGGCAGCCCATAACTGTACTCCTTTAGAAAAGGAAGGAGTCGAGCCCCATATTTGTCTTGGCTTTTTGCCTGCGGGTAATTTTTGGAGGGGTAGTCCAAAGTAAGATGAGTGGGACAAAAGTCAGAGTTCAGAGTTACTAAAGTACTAGAAACGTGTCAGAAAGGGTACCAGAATGTAGAGAGCCGTGTAGAAACTGTTCCAAATCCACATGAGGCTTCCCTGTGGATCTTTGGCCAAAGGCTTGGCTGTGCATACACAAGTCCAGATAATTTTAAACCTAGTAGAAAGTAGTTGCTCTGAGGCTGAGAACTGAACAAAGACTGTTGAGGTATAAAAGAACAGATAACAGAGTTTATTCAAGTCTAGGAGACATTGGACACTGCAGCTCAATCAGAGTGCAGGACTACACTGAACTCCTTGGTCATTCATCTTAGATCCCAAAAAGACCATATCTTAAGAGTAAAAACCACACCCTTGAGTAAGGGACTCACCCTTGGACTAAGAAGAAAACCTAAGGAATCCCACCCAAATAAATAATAAAGCAAAGCCCGAGGGACTCTAAATGAGCCGGCAGTCATTTTTTAAAACTTTTTTTCAGTTTAATTGAGATATAATTGACGGTAACATTTGTATTTGTGTAAGGTGTACACCATAATGATTTTATATATGTATATTGCAAAACGATTACCACAACAAATTTAGTTAACATCCATCACCTCACATTGTTACACTTTTTCCTTGTGAAGAGAACTTTTAAGATCTACTCTCTTAGCAACTTTCAAATATACAATACAGTATTGTTAAATTATAGTTATAGTTACATATACATATACTGTTATATTTAAATGTCTGCCAGAACAAATTCTACATTCTTTAAGAAGACAGCATAATCCAGACTTCCTCCAGTGTATGTTTCATAGTATCCAGGATAAAAATTTTAAATTACTATATATTCTCTATTTCTATGAATTTGATTATTTTAGATACCTCATTTAAGTGGAATTATGCAGTATTTGTCCTTATTTCAGTTAGTCTAATGTTTTCCAGGTTCATTTATGTTGTCATAAATGACAGGATTTCCTTCTTTTTTAAGACTGAATACTATTCCATTGTATGTATATAACACATTTTCTTTATACATTCATCTATCAATGGACATTTGGGTTGGGGTTGTGGGGAGAGGGGAAAATTGGAATTGTTATTTAATGGGCATAAAGTTTTAGTTATGCAATTGAATACATTCTAGAGATCTGCTGTATCAATAGTTAACAAAACAGTATTGTACACTTTAAAATATGTTAAGAGGATAGATATCATGTTAAATGCTATTACCATAGACACAGACACACACACAACACAAACACAAAACAGAAAAGAACGCAAGGAAATTTTTGTAAGTGATGAATATATTTAGTACCTTGATTGTGGTGATAATATCATAGGTGTATGCATATATTCAAACTCATCAAAATGTATACATTAAATGTGTGTAACTTTTTATATATCAATTACAACACTAAATCTTAAAAAAAGAAAAAATACTATATAGCTGAAAAGGAGGAAAGTGAGACTCGCAATCAGAAAAAGTAGTCAATGCAAACAGACTGTAAGATGGTCCAGAAATTAGCAGATAAGGACTTTAATAAATATGTGCAAGGACTTAATGAAAAATGATGGACATAATGTGTGCACAGGTATGTAATTTCAGCAGAGAAATGGAACACATTTTTTAAAAAGCCAAAAGGAAATTCTACAACTTCAAAGTACAATATCTGAAATGAAAATTTCATTGAATGGGATTAACAGATTAGAGATGGCAGGAGAAATGTTTAGTGAACTTGAAGGGAGATTAATAAAGATAATCACATTTGAAAAACAAGGAGGAAAATGATTGAAAAAAGAAAGAAGGGAACAAAAAAGAGCCTTAGAGATCTGTGAGATGTCAAATGGTCTAGGATACACTCAGTTGGAGTCTCAAAGGAGCAGAGAGAGAGTCTGAGGGGAAAGTTTTTCAAAGAAGTAATGGCTGAAAATTTCCCAAATTTTATGAAAAACATAAACCTACAGATTCAAAAAGTTCACTGAACTTCAAACAAGAAAATTGGAAGAAAGCCACACTTAAGGATATCACAGTCCAACTCCTGAAAACTGACAATAAAGAGAAATATCTTGATAGGAGTTTATTAGTTTTCTACTGCTGTGTAACAAATCACTACAAGCATAGAGGTTTACAACAATACCCATTTATTATCTCTCAGTTCTTTGGGTCAGAGGTCCAGGTGGGCTGAACTGGGTTCTCTACTCAGCATCTGAGAAGTTTGAAATCATGGTGTTGGTTGGACTGGGCTCTTATCTGGAAGCTGTGGGGAAGAATCCACTCCAGATTCATTCAGGTTGTTGGCAGGAAGCAGATCTTTGTGGTTGTAGGTCTGAGGTCCTTGTTTCCTTTAGAGCTGTCAGTCAGAGGCTACTGTCTGCTCCAAAAACCACCTACATTTCTTCTCACATTGTCCCTTCTATCTCCCGTACCAGCAATGATGCATCAACTCCTTCACACATCGAATCTCTCTTCCTCTTCCCCTCCCAGCTGGAGAAATTCTCTGCTTTTAAAGGCCTCACATATTTACATCAGGTCCACCCAGGTAATCCCCCTTTTGATTAACTTAAAGTCAACTGATCAGTAACCTTAATTACATCTGCAAAATCCCTTTTGCCTCGTAATGTGGTCAGGGCACAGTATCTCATCATATTCACAGTCCCAAGAATTAGGATAGCAAATCTTGGTGGGGAGGAGGTACTTCAGGATTCTACATACCACAAGGAGCCAGACAGAAAAGAAACACTGCATAAACATTACATAAATTTGCCTGATTTCTTATCAGAACAATGTGTGACAGTAGACAATGAAATGATACTTTAAAGACAGAAAGAAGGAAAAGAAAAAAAAAAAAAGAAAGAAACCCAGATTTCCCTATCCAGCAATATATCTTTTGAAAATAAGGTAAAATAGAAAACATTTTCAGATAACTAAAAACAGGGAGAACTTATGGGACCTGTAGTACAAGAAATGTTAAAGGAAGTTATTTAGGCTGAAGGAAAATAATGTCAGCTTAAATTCACATTTGCATCAACGAAGAAAGAGCATTGAAAAGAATAAATATAAAAACATCCTTTTTTTTTACATTTTTTTTTTAAAAGACAACTGACTTACTAAAGGAGAAGTAGGCAAATTCCATAGCCCATGGGCCAAATCCAGCTCAGAGCCTGTTTCTGTATGGTCTGATAGTTAAGAATGCAGGATAGGAGGAAAATAGAAAAAAAAAAAAAAAAGACTAGAAAAACTAGAAAACAAAGAGGAATATAGTAGAATTAAATCTAGCTAAAATGATGATTTCATTAAATATAAATAGACTAAACACTCCATTTAAAAAGGAAAGATTGTCATACTGCATAAAAATCACCAATATAACTGGTGTTCTTATAAAAAAAATGAAGAAACACCAGAGATTCTCTCCCTCTGCCACAGGTGGACAGAGCAAGAAGCTGCCATTTACAAACCAGGAAGAAAGTTGTCACCAGAAACTGACCCTGCTGGACCTTAATCTTGGACTTTCAGCTTCCAGAACATTTCTGTTGTTTAGTCCCCAGTCTATGGTTTGTTTTTTTTTTTTTTTCTTATGTAAGCTTGAACAGACTAAGAAAATTGGGAAAAGGTATACAATGTAAACCATAAGAATAAGAAAGGTGGTGTGTGTAGATTAAAAACAGGCATCAAGGCAAAATGTGTTACCAGAAGTAAAGAGAGGCATTTCAAAACAATAAAAGGGTCACCTCTTTAGGAAGACATAAAATTATAAATGTGTATACACTAAATATGAGAACCTCAAAATACATGAACAAAAAACTGACAAAACTGAATGGAGAAATAGATAAATACACAATCATCATCAGGAATTTTAATACCCTCCTCTTAACAATGGAAAGAACATGCAGGCAAAAATCAGCAAGAATATAGAAGATTTGGACAACAGTACGAACCACCTTGACTTAATTAACATCCATAGAACACTCCATCCAAAAACAAAAGAACACACATTATTTTTAAGTGAACATGAAAAATTCACCAAGATAGGCCATATGCTGGCCCATAAAACTAGTCTCAATTAATTAAAAGTATTAAAATCATAAAGAATATGTTTTCTGACAAGGGTGGGATTAAATTACATATCAGCAACATTATTTCTAAAAAGCCCCAACTATTTGGAAATTAACTACACACTTCTAAATAATTTAAGGTTTAAAATAAAGTATAATAGAAATTAGATGTTTTGAGTAGAATGATAATTAAAACACAACATATCAAAATTTATGAAATGCAGCTCAAGCAGTGCTTAGAAAGATATATATAACATTAAATGTCTACATTATCAAAGAAGAATGGCATAAAATGATCTAAATTTCCATCTAAAAAAGCTAGCAAAGGAGTAAAGAAGGAAATAGTAAACATAAGAGAAATCAATGAAAGAGAAAATATAAAGTAAGAAAAGAGGGGCTATGAGTGCTACAGACATTAAAATGTAATAAGGAAATATGATGAGCAACATTATGCTAATAAATTATACAACTTAGATAAAATAGAAAAATGTCCTGAAAAATACAAATTACCAAAATTAACATGTGGATTTAAATATCCCTGTATCTACTAAAAAAAAAAAACCCAAACTGAAAATGTAATAAAAAGTCTTCTTTCCTCCTCTCCCCAAAATCCAGACACAAATGGTTTGATTAGTAAATATAATAACATCTTTTAGCAAGAAATAGTACCACCCTTATACAAATTCTGTCAGGAAACAGACAAACAGGGATTACCTCCCTACTAGTTTTATGAGGCCAATGTAACTGTGATACCAAAACCTGACACAAACATTACAAGAAAAGAAAATTACAGATCAACATCTTTTAAAAATATTGATATATCATCAGCAAATTGATTCCAGCAGTTTATGAAAAGGATAGGATGATGACCATGTGTCATGATCAAGCAAGGTTAATTCCAGAAATGCAAGGTTGGTTTAACATTTGAAAAACAATCAGTGTAATTTGCCAAATTTACAAAATAGAAGAAAAAAATATGATCACCTTGAATAGGTACAAAAAATATTTAACACAATTCTACACTTACTTTTTATTAAAATAAAACCCCAGTCAAAATCCCAGCAGGTCTTTTTTTTTTTTTTTAATTAAAGGAAACTTACAAGCCAATTCTAAAATGTATATGGAAATGTAGGAGCTTGAATAGCCAAGACAAATCTGAAAAAGAAGTGAAAAGCTGAAAGATTTATACTACCTCACTCTAAGACTTATTCTGAAGCTATAGTAATCAATACAATGTGGTACTGACATATAAGTGGGCTAATAGATCAGTGAACTGAAAAGAAAGTTTAAAAATAGACCCACACTTACACAGTAAATTTTTTCTCTATCAAGGTATCAATCTTTTTAATAAATAGTGCTCTAAAAATGGATCAAGCATATGGAAAGCAATGAAACACAAATCCTACTTCCCATGATAACCAAAAATTAATTCAAGAAGGATTAAAGATGTAAACACACAATCTAAATCTTAAATCTTTAGAAAATAAAGATAGGCAAATATTTTCATAGTATTGAGGTAGGCAAATATTCTTAGGGAGCAGGAAGAAACCAGCAACCATAAAAGAGAAAAATGAGAAATTAGACGGTGAAAATGTAAACCTTCTGCTAATCAAAAGACAACACGAAGACAATAAATAGACAAGCCACTGACTGGGAATATATAAAGAGCTGAGAAAGCAGTTTTATCCAGAATATACAAAGAAGTTTTACAAATGGAAAATAAAAATGAAAATAACAGAATAAAAAAGTGAAAAAGAGACTTAGACACTTTGCAAAAGAAGACATTCAAATCGTGGAAAATGTACACAAAAAGGTTCCCAGCATTATTAGGGAAATGCAAATGAATATCACACCTGCTAGATACACATTCTGCACACCTGCTCCAAAAGGGAAGAATTAAAGAGAAATTATACCAAATGATAGTGAGAAAGTAGAAAAATTGGACCTTTCATACATTCCTGTTAGGAATATTAAATGGTACAGTTTTTTTGGAAAACTCGTTGTCAGTTTCTTACAAAATTAAATATACACTTAGCCCATGACCTAGAAATTATACCCTTACATATTTACCCAAGAGAGTTTAAAACAAAGGTCCAGAAGAGAATTCTATATGAATGTTCATAACAACTTTATTTATAATAGCCCCAAACTGGAAACAACCCAAAAGGTCCATCAACAGGAGAACATATAAACCAATTATGGCATATTCATACAATAGAATACTTCTCAACCATAAGAAAATAATAAATCACCAATAAACCCAATAACATTGATGAATATCAAAATTGTCAGAACTGAAAGAAGCCAGACACAGAAGAGTAGATATTGTTTGATTAAATTTATATGAAGTTCAAGAATGTGGAGATGGAATTCAAAACAGTGGTTGCTTATGAGGTGTATGGATTTCTTGGATAAAAGTGGAAGAAACATTTTGGGGTGACGAAAATATTTTATATCTTGACTGGAGTGTTTAATTTGTTGGAATTCATTGAATTGTATAATAGGATGCATATATTTCTCTGTATGCAAATCTTACCTAAATTTTTTAAATTGACAACGTAGAAGTTGAATTAAAACTATCTTCCAGGGCCTCAGTAACATATTTAGACACATGGGTACACGTGAGCAAATTAACAAGCAAAAAATCTAAAAAGAGTAGGCAGAAAAGTTAGACAGTGTCATGCCAATACCACCCAAGCTGTTTACAGCCTGTCTGTAATAGGTTTCTCACAAGTGGAAGAACAGACAGCCTCATATTTGCACTGTCAACTTTGATTATGGAGGACAGCATGGGGATTGGACTACTGCCGCCATTATTATCCATCACAAGCAAAACACTTGAAGGATATCCAGCAGGTAATCTTTGAATACAAAACAAATATTGCAGAGAAACTTTGACAGCTCTGGACCCATAGGAGGCTATATAAAGAACCACTCAATAGGGAAAGCTGTTGATGAATTTGAAAGACTGTTCGGGGTATCTGGTGAGAACAGAGTGGGAGTCCAGACGGAAGAAGTAAATCAAAGTACACGACCAGATTGAGATTTTTAAACTCTGAGCCATGAAGATGGCCTGAATCTTGCCTTTCTTTAGCAAAAAAAATGCTGTAGCCACAAAGGCCTCTGAGGGAAGTTAAAGACACACATGAAACTCCAGAGAAAAGAATTCGCAAGAGAAAAATATTTTACAATTATTTTCAAATAACTTTACCAGTGACATAGTCATCTATTATCACTTCAAAACTAAATGAGGGGGGCTTCCCTGGTGGCGCAGTGGTTAAGAATCTGCCTGCCAATGCAGGGGACACGGGTTCGAGCCCTGGTCTGGGAAGATCCCACATGCCGCAGAGCAACTAAGCCCGTGAGCCACAACTACTGAGCCTGCGCGTCTGGAGCCTGTGCTCCGCAACAAGAGAGGCCGCGATAGTGAGAGGCCCGCGCACCGCGATGAAGAGTGGCCCCCGCTCGCCGCAACTGGAGAAAGCCCTCACACAGAAATGAAGACCCAACACAGCCAAAAATAAAATATAATAAATAAATAAATTTTAAAGAACCCAAAAAACTAAATGAGGAAATAAGGAACTTACTTATTTGTGGATGAGCTGTATGTCAAAAGCAGGACAATTCTGAGACTGAATTTGATTAGTGCTGTGGCCAGGAGCAGAAAATGATGCAAAATATCAAGAAATGGTGGAATGACGCAATCAAAGCATTTACTAAGCTAAAAAAGAGTGGGCAAAACGGAAGACAGTGACAAAATAAGTCCAGTTTGCACAGACTTTAGTAACATTATCGGTCATTCACTGATGACGGGAGCAGTTGTTGATATATACTGGACAAGCATGTGATCTCTGGTTCTTGGTTTAATCTCTGGATTCTTAGTTTAATGAGTAGGCTGAACCTCTCATTGACCATGTTTGGAAACATAATTTACAGGCAGTATACTAGTTTCACTGAAGCTGTATTTCATAAAAAGAGAAATTTCATATCTTTTTGCTTTGCAAGAGAAAACAAATCAGTATATTTGAAGATGTAATCAGTACCAATCAGGTTCAAGTAACACCTCCCCTCTTCATTTAAAAAAAAAAAATCAAAGAGAGTAAGCTTGACATAAAAATTGCATTTGTAGTTTAATGTAATTGTATTGCTTTGTAATATATCAAAATCACATTCTCTACTTTTTTTTTTTTTTTTTTTTTTTTTTACTGTAAGCTCAAGAGCCGCTGAGGAAGGATGGCTATACCTGATTAAAATCTAAAAGCCACCAAGCCACAAATGCATCATCAACACAGTCTTCATTTTGATATCTATGAGTGACACTGTAGTTTAAAAAGGGCATATGAACTTCAGGCTAGGAGAGTGAGAGAAACCCAGCAGCCAGAATCCCTGCTGATGGAGAATGAAATGTTTTATAGAATGAAGGTAATTTGTTTTTATTAGGGGTAGTGATTGAGAGATGACACTCAGAGATCTTAGTAACAAGCCCCTGCCTTTCCCTTCCCTGAGAAATCCTGGTCAGAAAAAGCTAGAGTGCCATGGTATGTCTGTGACAATCTGGATGTTCCCAGCCAGCCCATGGACTACCGAGGTCTCCAGGAAAAAGACCTGTAAGGCTTGTCTCCCAGTTTTCTCCAGTCCCAAGAAGGATGAATGCAGATCTGAATTGCTCAGGATTAAGACTATTTTTAAACAGAGGCTGTATCAGTGGATAGAAGTTTTCACTATGTGAAGATAATAACTTAAAGCAAAACAGCAGGGAGCTGGGAAGAAGGACGATCTTTCTTTCCTTTTCTCTCTCTTTGAACTGCTTCTCCTATGCTTCATGAGAGGTAAGACAAGACCCCAGATCTGTTCTCTCTTGGGCTTCACTCCCATCACTGTGTTTCAGGGTAATCCGTGTTGTGATGCTTTCCAGAACCCTTGTAGGAACAGCTCTTGGTATCTGGGTTTTCTCTCCCTCAAAGCATTCTGTTTCTTTGCCATCATCTGAGAGATGCATGCCTCCTGCACCATCCTCCAAAAACATTGATTATGATGATGATAATGATGATGATAACATAATAATAATAAATAATATTAATAAAAGCCCAAGGCAAGAAATTGAGCTAGCTCTGAACTAGCCATTGAGAGGGAACTTTCTGACCTGCTCTTTCTCCAGCCTCTTTTCTAGTCTTCTGCATGTATCTAGACTAGGTCACTATCAACTTGCATTGAGATTTAGGGCCCAAGCCCTTAACTACTAAAAAAAGTATTTCTTGGCCAATCTCTAGTCTAGACTTCTCCTCTGAACTCCACAACTCCAAGGCCTGTCTCATCCTTGGTATCTCCATTTGGGTGTCTCATGGGTGCTTCAAACTTAATATGTCCAAAATAAAACTCTCATTCTCCTCACCCAACCTATTTCTATTCCTCTCCATTTTAGTAAAGGGCATCTAGTTGTTAAAGTCAAATTTCAGAGCTATATTTGATCTCTTTCACTTCCTTACTTACCCCATATTTAATCCCTCAACACATCTTGCCAATACCACCTACAAACTTTATCTTGAATTCTCCACTTCCAGACCAGGCCAGCCATGTATTATATCTTGTCTTGATTATGAGATAATAAGTGTTGTTTCAAGCCATTACATTTTGTGGTAATTCATTATACAGCAGTAACAAATGCAGTTCCTGATCTATAAAATGTGTATAATGATACTTAACATGCAGAGCTATTTTGAGGATTAAAAATAATATAACATGAGCATCTCACATATTATAGGTATTCAATAGAGAGTTGAACGTAAAAATGGAATATATTACTATGGGAAATGGAAACCCACAAAATCTGGGGGTAATCAATAAATGCTTATTGATACTATGTAAATATTTTCCATCTGGAAAGGGAAATTTAGAAAGTTTCCTGAAAATCTCAAGGAAGAATGTATTTTATACACCATCCATGTGTTTCGTATATTTTATTTTTTATATCAGAAAACATAAAAGAATAGTAATACTTTGAACATTCCAGGTTGGAAGAGACTAAAGGCAGGTCACAAGTAAATGCAACATGCGATTCTGGACTGAATCTTGGAAAAAGAGACACCATGGAAACATTTGGAAAAATTTTAATGTGTTTCATTGACTCAAAGTTAGTATTACATCAATATTGATTTGCTGATTTGGATGGTTGTATTATGGTTATGTAGGTGTCTGTCAAGTCTCTATACCATGTTTTGGACATTTATATACCACAGTATTTAGGGGAGAATGAGGTATTATGACTGCAACTTGCTCTCAAAGAGCTCAGGAAAAGAATAATAGCAATAGATTGAGAAAGAGAGAAAGAAAGAGGGAGGGAGAGAGAAAAGGTGATAAATCTGATAAAGTGTTAGCTGAGGAGTCTAATTGAAAGGGATACAGGAGTTCTTTGTACTGTCGTTATAATTTTTCAGAAAATATAAAGTTACTTCAAAAATTATTAAAGCATTTAACATATTATTTTAATTATTCATTCTTATATATTGTTATCTATTTGATTCATATGACAAGCTGCTGTTGCAGGTTATATTGTGTTTCCTAAAAATTCATATGTTGAAGTCCTAACACTCAGTACCTCAGAATGTGGCCTTATTTGGAAGTAGGGTCAATGAAAATGCAATTGTTAAGTCAAGATGAGGTTGTACTGGAGTAAGATGGGCTCCTAATCCAACATGGCTAGAGTCGTTGTAGAAAGCAGAAATTTTGTAATAGTCATGCACACAGGGAGAATGCCAGGTGAAGATTAGGACAGAGATTGAGGTGATGCATCTAGAAGCCAAGGAAGGCCAAAGATTGCCAGCAAACCACCAGAAAAGAGGACAGAGGCATGGAACAGATTCTTCCTTATAACCCTCAGAAAGAACCAACCCTGATGATACCTTGAACTCAGACTTCCAGCCTCCAGAACTGAGAGAAAATAAAGTTTGTTGTTTAAGTCACTTAGAGTATGGTTTATTGTTATAGCAGCCCCAGCAAACTAATACACTATCTGTAAATATTTAGGGAAATAAAATGGGGAAACTAGAGTACTGCAGTGAGATGAGATGATTGGAAGGGGCATTAAATTTTTTCTCTGGATCAGAAAAAGAGGGAGAGAAGTATCTGGTATTTCCTTACTTGTTCAATGTATATTTATTTTTTATAATGTGACAGGCTCTGTTCTAGCCACAGAGACATAGTAGTCAACTGTCCAGCCAAAGCTCTTGCCCTCATAGAGCTTATATTCTAATGGAGAGAGATAATAAACCAGTGGAAATAAGTGTTATGAAGAAATGTTGAAAAAAATAGGGTGAAGAGATAAAGAGTAATATAGCCTCTTATTTTAGGGGAGTGAATCTGAGATCTCTCAAAGACAATACAATGAGGGAATGTAAAAGACCTTTCAGAGCTTGGAGGAGAGCAAGTGCATAGCAGGAAGGAATTTGGAGTGTGAAGGGAAAGCAGGAAGGCCTTTGTGGCTGGAGCCGAATAAGAAATGGGAAGAGTAATTGGAGATTGCATTGGAAAAGTAGCCAAGGATGAGATAATGTAGGAACTTTAGATTATGGTAAGGATTTAAATTTTATTCTAAGTGTCAGGGAAAGCCACTTCAGTGTTTTAAGCACTGGAATGACATGAACAGATTTATATATATATTTTTTAGACTTTTTTTTTTTTTTTGATGTAGACTACTTTTAAAGTCTTTATTGAATTTGTTACAATATTGCTTCTGTTTTATGTTTTGGTTTTTTGGCCGCAATCCATGTGGAATTTTAGCTCCCCAACCAGGGATCGAACCCTCACCCCCTGCATTGGAAGGCAAAGTCTTAACCATTGGAATGCCAGGGAAGTCCCCAGATTTATATTTTCAAAGAGTCCCTCTGGTTGCTCTGAACAGAAAGTAGGAGGGGTTGCACAGGAGTGCAGAGACCACTTAGGGAACTGTGCTCCAGAGCTACTCTACTTCTTTCCATCCTGGGTCCCTACAGCCTGACCTTTCTGTGCTGTATCAAAAATTTCTTTGACTTCTGGCTTCCAGTTGCGTTCAGCCAGTGGGAGCCACCAAGAGAAAACTGAGAGGAGAGTGAAGTCTGTATATTTAATTCCTCAGCTTCCTAATTGCAAAGTTTCTGAAGATTGACTGCCTCTCTCTACCAAGGGCCACAGCTACTGTCAAGTAGCTGCTAATTTCTCTAATTTTAGTTCCTACTCCTTCTCTTATCAACTCAGGTCTTTGAGTGGAAATGCTTCCCCATTAATAACTAGCTCTGAGTTATAAAACTTATCTCTGTTGTCTTCCCTAACCCACACTTTACCTTTTAAAATAATCTCTTTATTAAATTCTCTCCTAGTTCATCAGTTTGAATATACTATCTTTCATGCATGCCAGACCCCTGCCAGACACAGGAATGTTACAGTAATCTGATGTTGTCTTAGAGTAGAGTGGTCTCAGTTAAGGTAAAAAGAAGTTAGATTTGGAATGTATTTGCAAAGTAGAGTTAATGGTAATTTTTTTTTTAATTTATTTATTTAATTTATTTATTTTTGGCTGCATTGGGTCTTTGTTGCTGCACACGGGCTTTCTCTAGTTGCTGTGAGTGGGGCTACTCTTCACTGTGGTGCGCAGGCTTCTCATCACGGTGGCTTCTCTGGTTGCGGAGCACGGGCTATAGGCACATGGGCTTCAGTAGTTGTCGTGCGTGGGATCAGTAGTTGTGGCTCACGGGCTCTAGAACGCAGGCTCAGTAGTTGTGGTGCATGGGTTTAGTTGCTCCACAGCATGTGAGATCTTCCTGGACCAGGGCTCGAACCTGTATACCCTGCACTGGCAGCCAGATTCTTAATCACAGTGCCACCAGGGAAGCCTGAGTTAATGGTATTTGATGAAGGCTAGACTGAGGGAGGTGTAAGAGAACTGAAAAAGGATGATTTTAAATATTTGGCTCTGAAAGTCTAAAGCACAGAGGAGAATTTAAAAGCAGTTTTTGCAAGGAGGAAATAGTTTAGTTGCATTCATGACACATTTGGAATGTTTGTTACATATTCAAATTTGAATGCTGAGTGTGTAGTTTGAGTTCAAGAGAAAGGTCAGTGTTGGAACTACAGAGCTTCTAATTCCAGGCAAAATGGAGAAACAGGGGCTGAGTTTACCTTTTTATCTAAACCAACAAACATGTTGCAAACATATCTGAAACAACAATTTTTAACACAGTTGACACCAGGCAATGAAGGACAGCAATACTGGAGAGACAAGAAACCAATGAGCTGAGTTGTGTTATCTCCCTGATTTACTTTCTTGAGAGAGTTTACATGCTGTGGTACAAGGAGGGGAAAACAAGTAGAGCCTGGCTGACTCTCTGAGTTGAGGAGATGGAGCTGAGAGTCCTGGAAGACCAAGGAGGTAGAGTTCACAGGACAGCATATTGAAGAGGAGAAAGCTGCATAGAGAGGGAATTTCAGAGATATGCATAGGATCCCCTCAAATATTTAGCAAGGTACAGATCAGTGTATGTATGCGAGGAAATTTTCTATGGCTGGGGAAAGAACTACTTGAAGGGTACTTGAAACTCATACAGAGCAAAAGTAGTGTGTGTCCCCACTAACCAGGTTGAAAAACCCTCATGATTCATGGGCCATGGGTAGACTACTCAGAAAGGTCTTACCTCAGCAGCAAAGATTAATAAACTCTTGGGCGAGCTCTGGCTTGGCCTTACCTAACAAATCTTAAAAGCAGGTTTTGAAAGGATCAAATTGTTTGCAAGTAACTGTGTCCCAGAGCAAAGCTCAAGAATACTCATAGGAACCCACAGACATAGAAAACAAACTATGGTTACCTAAGGGGAAAGATGGGGGGAGGGATAAATTAGGAATTTGGGAGTAACATATACATACTACAAGTATATATAACTGAATTGCTTTGCTGTACACCTGAAACTAACACAACATTGTAAATTAACTATACTTCAATAAATGATAGATAGATAGATAGATGATAGATAGATAAAAAGAATAATCGTAGGAATAAAATATATCCAGTACCCAACAAGTTAAAATTTACAGTGATCCATAAAGAGGAGAAAAAACAATCAATCTAAACCAACTAAGATATACACATATGTTAGGATTATGAGACAAAGACATTAAAGCAGTTATTTTAACTGTATCCCATATGTTCAAAGAGTTATAGAGACACAGAAAATTAAAGAGGACTCAAATAAAACTTCCAGATGTATAAACTACTATGTCAGAGAAAAAAATTACACTGGATGGGATTGATGGCAGATTTGATATTATAGAAGAAAAGATTAGTGAACTTGAAGCCATAGCAATAGAAACCATGCAAAATTGACATGTACACATTGCTAAATTTAAAATAGATAACCAACAAAGACCTACTGTATAACATAGGGAACTCTGCTCAATATTCTTTAATAACTTGAATGGGAAAAGAATTTGAAAAATAATAGATACATGTATATGTATAATAACTGAATCACCTTGCTGTACACCTGAAACTAACACAACATTGGTAATCCACTATACTCCAATATAAAATAAAAATTTTTAAAAAGAAACAAAAGAGAAAAAAGAGAAAAAATTAGTGAAAAGAGAATTATTGAGCTGTGGAATACTTTCAAATGGCCTAATTTACCTTTAATTGAAGTCCCTAAAGATAGTGGAATAGAAATAATATTAGAAAAAATAATGGACAAAAAATTTCCAAATTTGATGAAAATTATATAAATCCATATATTGGATAAGCTCAACAAACCCTAAGTACAAGAAATATGAAGAAAAATACAGGTGTGTACATCATAATCTAATTGCTTAAAACCAAGGTTCAAGAAAACATCTTAAACACAGCTAGAGAAAAAAGACATATTAACCACAGAAGAACAAATATAGCAATGACACCAGATTTTTCATTAGAGACAATATAAAGGAGAAGACAGAGGAGTGACATCTATAAAGTGTTGAAATGAAGTATGCAAACATAAAATTAACAATCAACAACTTACAGATGATTTAAAACTATCGAACCCAGGAAGCAAGAGGAAAAGGAAAGTCAAAACAGGGGAAGAATAAGTATTCATGTAAAAGGCCATTAGTAAGGAAGTGAAGTTGATTGAAGACTTTGAAGCTGACCTTTGAAGAACTAACCACTGCCTACTTCTGTACTTGGGCAATAAATGAGTAATAATATAACTTAAGTCAAAGTAAGACATATTGGTATGGGATCAATTTACAATTATTGCAGGGGAAGGATTTCACTAATACTTTCATCTTCATGCTCAGAGGGGCCATACTAGGTAGTCTTTGCTGTTTTGGCCATTGTTAGAGAGGACATTTTCCTTTTGATTTTTTCTCTCTCACATCTCCACAAGGTTATACCATGTTCAGCAGGTTCATGGAGGCCTTAAAATGGTTTTTATTTGAAATTATTCCTAAAACTTCCTAAATTCATCCAGTTTGCTCAAAGATAAAGTTTTCTGTTTTAAGATAATTTGGAATTTGTTTTGCAAATGGTATAATGGTGAATGGTGTGACTTAGAAGTAAATTCTGAAAGGAAAAGCAATTGAGGAAGATATTTGAGTTCATTGTGATTGTCCCTGGGGTGTGAGATGTTGAAAAAGAGAAGAGTAAGGGACAGTAAGGGAGAGAGAAGAGAAAAAATAACACAGGCTGGTGGGTACCACAAAGCCATACTTTGCACTACATAATTAAAACAAGAACAAACAGGAAGCTAAGGTCTGTGGGTCTCGTTTCAGTCTGTGCCTTAAAGAAGGAAAGAGACTGGAGTAGAAGAAAAAAACAATGATTTTAAGCATATCGGACTCCTTATTTTCAAATTTGAAAATATGAATATGCTATTTTAAACTACTCTTCATACTGAGTGAAGTCAAAACAGAAACTTACCTGTATTCTCTATTCACTTTCTCAGTGTCCCAAATGATAGTTTTGTCTTTCCGAAATTATACTATTCTTCTCTAATTTGTCTGACAATAAACATATTTTATAGCATATTTTTAACCATTCCATCACTAGGCAATTCTACCAATATGTAATTTGAAAACAAAGCAATTATATCACTTTGCCTGTGACATATTATACCTTTCTCTTCTTTGTCTAATTTTCTATTTCTGTCTCTATTCTCCCTCAATATCTCTATTTCTCCCTCCCTCTCCTGCTCTCTTTCCCTCCCTCTCCCTCTATCTCTCTGATCTCTATGTCTTAATTTTACCGTGAAAAGAAAATCATTTATGTAGCATTAGAGGCAAAACAGGTCTCTTGCAAGAGGTCTTCCCGTTGCAAGAGGATGCAAAGGGTAAAGAACAGGGCTAGCAATCACCCATTATATTATGTGGGTGTAACTCTTCACAGAGTTTCCTTTCTTTCACTAGCAGCAAACATGACCAGAATTGTAGAGACTTGTACATTTAGAGACCATCTCTAAACAGAGTCACGCTTTTATTGGTTCAGCTGAAAAGATACCACATTAGATTCTTTAGTGGTAATTCCCTAAGGCAAAGAGAGGAAATTCCACTTTTTAAACACTGAAAATAGCTCCAGGATGAACCTATTTTAGAAAATTATGGTTGTTTTAAAGCATTGGAGGTTTTTGTTATTGTTGTTTTTTGTTTGTTTGTTTGTTTTTGCCTTACCACACAGCTTGCAGAATCTTAGTTCCCAGACCAGGGATTGAACCCAGGCCCTTGGCAGTGAAAACCTGGATTCCTAACCACTGGACCGTCAGGGAATTCCCTGAAATTTTATTTTTTTAATCATCCATTGTTTAAATCTAACGTCTGGAATTATTGTAGAGAAAATTTCTATAGTCTGTTACACATGGTGATGGTACACCCCACCAGATGTCCTCACGGCCAAATGTTTTCAATAGCAATTGCAGGAGGCAGGGGTATATAGATTACCACTGGGCAATCTCTCAGTCATCTTGTGTGTAACTCATGATTTGTTAAAATAAATTGGATGTTTTACTGGGTACCAATTGTTTTAAAGCACTGAAATAAAATTGTGCAAATGTGTACTGTGTTTAAATATACACACCATTCAACCATTTTAGTCTTTGGGTTAAAATACCTGATGTCCCAAAATAATTTCACGTCTCAGATATTTTACATTTTGAATTCATCTCTAATGAAATATAACGAAAAATTTCCTCCATGCTGCCTTACATAAACAAACTCTATTGATTATTTCATTGGAAACAGTGCAGCCAGCTCTAACCCCCTGCAGAATTTTTCTTTTTTTTGGTGGGGAGGGGAAAGTGAGGACAGTTTTCACTGGAACAAAGTGAACCATTGAGTTGTGAATCTGAACAGTGCTTCTTGTGCAGACACCACGATGAATGTTCTAACAGAACCAGGGCTAGAATTCCAAGACAATATACCTACCAGCAAGTTCAAAGTCATAGTGTCACTTTCAGAGTTAAAATGAGATACATGGATACACAGGGGTGACTCATAATTTGACATTTCTTCAAACCGATATTCTTTGAATACAAACATGTATTAGCAGATGGGTGGAACACTGAGAGGGCAAGAGCAGTATTGTTTCAGAAATCAGCGTCTTCTCAAATGTTTAGAGTCACTTAACTTGCATTCCCCACTCGAGGAACAAAGTTTCTTTAGCAGGCATTTTAGAAGAAAAGAAATGTTCTTTAGAGGGACCCCTCTTTAGAAAGCATTTTAGAGGCTATCAAGTGGTCATTTCCTCCTTGAACCAGTCTTCTGGAGGTCATACTTCCTATCATTTCTGGTTCATGAACATTCTTTCATGAATATTATTTAGCACCTACTTCATTTCAGGCATCTGTTTGGCTGGGGCTACAGGGGTTAGCAAGGGGCATATCATTGGCATTTCTTCCAATCATCTGCAGTTCCTTCTGTAAGGAGTTCTGGAAAATGCCATTTGCTACAGATCCCAGCATTTTCAGTCACGTTGCAGTGGCCTCGTGACATTTTAGTGCCCAGGTGCTAGTTCTGCTGGTTTATTCCTTCTTCTGGCTCTGAACATACTAAATCCCCATGAACAGAAAGAACTTGACCTTCAGAAGGCCATTCACATATTTCCTCCCTGCCAATCTAATTTGAAACGAGCTCAAACTTTAGGATTGGCAGCCCTTGTTTCTGGTCCTCTTTCTAGTGTGTCATCTTGGGATATTTTTTAAGACACAAAACTTAATTTAATAGAAATTTTGTTTGTAGTTCTTACGGTCTCAGTATGAGCTGAGCTAGAACACACTGCACCACCCAGAAGTAGCCCAGTTCTGGGGGCTGGGAAAAGGGGGCGGTCAGAGTGCAGGCCCTAGGAGACCCATTCTTCCTTAGTGCTTGAGAACTGGGGATGTCACCTTCTTCCTCTTCCCTCCTCTGGGATCCATGAGGGAGAGCAGATGGAATCTTAGGCTTAGGGCTTCTCTTCCACACCACACACCACCTTGAGTCCCCACGTTGGAGAAGAACTAAGGCATCTGGGGAAAGAAGGCGACAGAGGAAAGCAAAGATGTCAATCAAGAAAGATAAAGGGGGCTTCCCTGGTGGCGCAGTGGTTGAGAACCTGCCTGCTAATGCAGGAGACGCAGGTTCGGGCCCTGGCCTGGGAAGATCCCACGTGCCGCGGAGCGGCTGGGCCCGTGAGCCACAGTTGCTGAGCCTGCGCATCTGGAGCCTGTGCTCCGCAGCGGGAGAGGCCGCGATGGTGAGAGGCCTGCGCAGCGCGATGAAGAGTGGCCCCCACTTGCCACAACTAGAGAAAGCCCTCGCACAGAAACGAAGACCCAGCACAGCCAAAAATAAAAATAAATAAATTAATTAATTAATTAAAAAAAAAAAAAAAAAAAAGTAACTGAAGTGAAAAACCAATTGAGGACACAAAACAAGGCAAAAATATAAAAAAAAAAAAAAAAAAGAAAGATAAAGGGCAGAGGTGAAGGCTGAAGGAGAATCAGAGACAAAACACCAGTTACAAGAAAAAAGCAGGGGACAAACAACATAGAAATGAGCCACAATTCCTGTGTTTTACTAATAACTTGAAGCTGGCCTAGTAAAGCTCCATGATATCAGATGGCAAGGAAGGAACCCAGGGTTCAGGAAGGCTTGAGACCTGAGCTTCTCTTGACTCTGTGGTCGGGCTGTGTGGGGCGTGAGGGCTTGCAGACTTGTACTGCATCTTCTCTTCCCAGAAGGCATGAAAAGACAGGTGGGATTTTATGTGGCCCCTGTTGAACTCATCTCTAGTCAGCTGCTCCTTTGATAGCATCTGTATTATTGGGGAAAGATTTGCAATAGGTTTATAGATTTAAAATCTGTCACTTCAATGAAACTCAGGAACAGTAAAACAAACATCAATAAACAAAAACTGGAAGCCTGTTCCGCCCTTCTATTTTGAAGAGTTCAGAGCAGATAGACAGTGGTCTGCATAGCAGGTGTTTCAGAGGTGGTAGAAATGCTATTTACTGAATCATATTATTTCTTTTATAGATTATAATACCACCTGACACTTTTTTTTTTTTGCTGAGAATGAACTAATTTTGGAGGTTTCTCAAGCAGTCCTTTAGCACAAAAATGCATTGTTTTATGTTTTGCTGTTTCAAGAACTAGTTTCCATGCACGATTTTAACCTTAAAGCAAAGGTTAATTTACTCCATTTAGATCATGTACTAATAGTAGCTATTTTTGATTACCTTGACTTAATGGCAGAATCATAAAACAAGTTTTAAAACCTGAAATGTAAAAAAAATTTTCATTCTATAAAGGGAGGCTTTTTTTTTTTCTTCACATTTGTTTATCTGTACTTCTTGGCTGATTTGAAGAGAACAAAAGTGCAGTGAACTTATAAACTAGCAAAAGTGGAATTTCTTTCTTCTTGAGAAAGTAAATCAAAGGTATTCTTAGGCCCGAGGGAAATGTGTTCTGTATAAATTTTTAGCTAAAGCATACCTCAGTTATTAGCCATTTATAAAAAATGCAATAAGACATGAATATTAGAACTGAGTCATCTGCTCATGTCTTCCCTTCTGACTTGCACTCATTGTCTCTCGCAATACCCCTATTCTTCTCTCTTCCCCGACTCCAACCAAATGGATTTTTTCCCCTTGATTTCACGTTCATCACTACATTTACCTTGAACTAAAAAGTTAAATACAAAGGTGAAGATTTAAAGGTTGGGCTGGACTACAGCATTGGGAATATAAATTATCAACCACATGACAACTGTTAACGAGTTTCAAAGACATCGTGTCTGTTTAACAGCTAGGTAACTAACTATACTTATCTAGACATGCCTGGGGTTTTTATTCTTTGTTGTATATAAACAGGGATAAACAGGGATGGGGACTGGGGAAGAGAAGTATTTTCAATGTGGCAATTATTCTCCAATCCTTTCATTGTTCTTCCATATGCTGTGATGTTCTGCCTCCTAAATTCTGGAAACAACTATAAAGATTTGATAGGAATGCCTTTCATGCAAACAGATGGAGTTACTGAAAGAATAAATAAAAATATTCAGTGAAAGTTTCATGCAGAAGCAGCATACCTTCTTGAGATAACCAGGATGGACTGATGAATATTATTAATACCACAAATTACAAAATCTTGTAAAAACATCAATATTATATTCTGCTTTAAGATAAGAAAAATCAATTTTAATCCTTTGGAGTTTAAGGGGTGTAGTTAGTGAATTCTAAAAATTTAAGAAAGTATACATATGAAACTGACACATGACCTCTGAAAATAAAGCAGCCAAATGATCCCAATATCCTTCTGGCTCCATGGCATAAATGCCAAAATGTAGTGCAGCTGGTAGAAAAGCTTCTATGCTTGCCAAATATCATTGTCTCATATTCACAGATGAACAGAAGTTCCTGCCCCCCAGAGACTGTTGGACCAATAAATCAGACCTATACTATGGGCAGATTGCATTAGGTTGGGGTGTGTGTGTGTGTGTGTGTGTGTGTCTGTGTGTGTGTGTCTGTGTGCACGCACACACGCAATATTATCGACTCAAATTTTTTAATTAAAGTTAAACCATTCCATGCACTCAGCACAGTGCTATATTCCCAGTATGTTAAGAGCAAGTAAATACCAATTAAGGTTGATGAGATGGATGGATACCAATAAATGATTGACTGCTTCCATGATGTGGAAAACGGTGTAATCAATGCATTGATATCTCTGCAAATAGATATCTGGAAAAAAACAAATAGTTCTATGAACATCCATGCCTAAGAGCTCAAGTTAGAATCAGGATATTGTATAAATGCCAAATGGTATGTAGTTCATTTTCAAATTTTACCATGAAAGTAAAATATCTGAAATTCACAACTGTCTTCTAAAACTACATAGGCATATACGAAATGAAAGATTTTGTCATTTTGTAATTATTATGCTACTGAATGTTAACAAATGAATGATATAAACAAGATGTACTTCTTCAATAGTTTTTGTCACAGCCTGAAAAAATTGTATGCTTGCTTCTCTGTAGTGTGAGGGAAGGAAATGTTGAAATATTTCAAAGCATAGAAAACTCACATCAAATAAATAATGAAGAGAAGATATTAAGATTGTGAATTAAAAGTACAAGAAATATACTTTGTGAAAGGAGAATATTTCTTGGATTGCCTGGGCAAATGTGGGTAGGACCTCATTTTCATGGTTACTCCATACTATGTAAAACAGCAGATTTTAAAGACAATGTAATTGCATTGATCTGTTTCCATAGATACATGTAATTGCCACGTAGTATTTTTTTATTGAAGTATAGTTGAGTTACAATATTGTGTTAGTTTCAGGTGTACAACACAGTGATATATATATATAGTGATATATATATATAATTATTTTTTTTCAGATTCTTTTCCCTTATAGGGTATTACAAAATAATGAGTAGACTTCCTTGTGCTATACAATAGGTCCTTGTTGGTTATCTTTTTTATATAGGGAGCGTGTATTTTAGAAAAACCTTCATATGTAATTGTCTATGAACTGACAAAAAATCACGTAATGGGAGAATTTTAATACATATATTTATTTTACATAACGTTCCTAGATTAAAAAAGAATATGGGCACCTGAGTGAGATGTTTGTAACGTTCACTTGTGATCCTATGAAGATTTTTGTGTAATTAACAGGGTATAAATGTGAGTTATGCTAACAAACAAGAAAGAAATGATGGCAACTTGCATCTGTATTTAAGGAAGGACTCCCACTATTTGCACCTGTAAATAACCGTCGGCAAGAAACATGGAGGATGCAATGTCCTATAAACATCAATTAAGTCCATCTTGTTTAATGTACCATTTAAAGCTTGTATTTCCTTATTTATTTTCATTTTGGATGATCTCTCCATTGGTGAAAGTGGGGTGTTAAAGTCCCCTACTATGATTGTGTTACTGTCTATTTCCCCTTTTATGGCTCTTAGTATTTGCCTTATGTATTGAGGGGCTCCTGGAACATTCTCCAGGATAGATCATATCTTGGGTCACAAATCAAGCCTTGGTAAATTTAAGAAAATTGAAATCATGTCAAGTATCTTTTCAGACCACAACGCTATGAGACCAGATATCAATTACAGGAAAAAATCTGTAAGAAATACAAACACATGGAGGCTAAACAACACACTACTTAATAACCAAGAGGTCACTGAAGAAATCAAAGAATACCTAGAAACAAATGGCAATGAAAGCACGATGACCCAAAACCTATGTGATGCAGCAAAAGCAGTTCTAAGAAGGAAGTTCATAGCAATACAATCCTACCTTAAGAAACAAGAAACATCTCAAATAAACAACCTAAACTCACACCTAAAGCAATTAGAGCAAGAAGAACAAAAACCCCAAAGTTAGCAGAAGGAAAGAAATCATAAAGTTCAGATCAGAAATAAATTAAAAAGAAATGAAGGAAACGATAGCAAAGATCAATAAAGCTAAAAGCTGGTTCTTTGAGACGATAAACAAAATTGATAAACCATTAGCCAGACTCATCAAGAAAAAAAGGGAGAAGACTCAAATCAATAGAATTAGAAATGAAAAAGGAGAAGTAACAACTGACACTGCAGAAATACAAATGATCATGAGAGATTACTACAAGCAACTCTATACCAATAAAATGAATAATCTGGAAGAAATGGACAAATTCTTAGAAATGCACAACCTTCCAAGATTGAACCAGGAAGAAATAGAAAATACGAACAGACCAATCACAAGAACTGAAATTGAAACTGGGATTAAACATCTTCCAACAAACAAAAGCCCAGGACCAGATGGCTTCACAGGCGAATTCTATCAAACATTTAGAGAAGAGCTAACACCTATCCTTCTCAAACTCTTCCAAAATAGAGCAGAGGGAGGAAAACTCCAAAACTCATTCTACAAGATCACCATCACTCTGATACCAAAACCAGACAAAGATGTTACAAAGAAAGAAAACTACAGGCCAATATCACCGATGAACATAGATGCAAAAATGCTCAAGAAAATACTAGCAAACGGAATCCAACAGCACATTAACAGGATCATACACTATGATCAAGTGGGGTTTATCCCAGGAATGCAGGATTCTTCAATGTACACAAATCAATCAATGCGGCACACCATATTAACAAACTGAAGGAGAAAAACCATATGATCATCTCAATAGATGCAGAGAAAGCTTTTGACAAAATTCAACACCCATTTATGATAAAAACCCTCCAGAAAGTAGGCATAGAGGAAACTTTCCTCAACATAATAAAGGCCATATATGACAAACCCACAGCCAATATTGTCCTCAATGGTGAAAAAGTGAAACCATTTCCACTAAGATCAGGAACAAGACAAGGTTGCCCACTCTCACCAATATTATTCAACATAGTTATGGAACTTTTAGCCACAGCAATCAGAGAAGAAAAAGAAATAAAAGGAATCCAAATCAGAAAAGAAGAAGTAAAGCTGTCACTATTTGCAGATGACATGATACTATACATAGAGAATTTTAAAGATGCTACCAGAAAACTACTAGAGCTAATCAATGAATTTGGTAAAGTAGCAGGATACAAAATTAATGCACAGAAATCTCTTGCATTCCTATAAACAAATGTTGAAAAATCTGAAAGTGAAATTAAGAAAACACTCCCATTTACCATTGCAACAAAAAGCATAAAATATCTAAGAATAAACCTACCTAAGGAGACAAAAGACCTGTATGCAGAAAATTATAAGACACTGATGAAAGAAATTGAAGATGATACAAATAGATGGAGAGATATACCATGTTCTTGGATTGGAAGAATCAACATTGTGTAAATGACTCTACTACCCAAAGCAATCTACAGATTCAATGCAATCCCTATGAAACTATGACTGGCATTTTTCACAGAACTAGAAAAAAAACTTTCACAATTTGTTTGGAAACACAAAAGACCCCAAATAGCCAAAGCAATCTTGAGAAAGAAAAATGGAGCTGGAGGAATCAGGCTCCCTGACATCAGACTATGCTACAAATCTACAATAATCAAGACAGTATGGTACTGGCACGAAAACAGAAATATAGATCAATGGAACAGGATAGAAAGCCCAGAGATAAACCCACGCACATATGGTCACCTTATCTTTGATAAGGGAGGCAAGAATATATAGCAGAGAAAAGACAGCCTCTTCAATAAGTGGTGCTGGGAAAACTGGACAGCTACAGGTAAAAGAATGAAATTAGAACACTCCCTAACACCATACACAAGAATAAACTCAAAATGGATTAAAGACCTAAATGTAAGGCCAGACACCATCAAACTCTTAGAGGAAAACATAGGCAGAACACTCTATGACGTAAATCAAAGCAAGATCCTTTTTGACCCACCTCCTAGAGTAATGGAAATAAAAACAAAAATAAACAAATGGGACCTAATGAAACTTAAAAGCTTTTGCACAACAAAGGAAACCAGAAACAAGACGAAAAGACAACCCTCAGAATGGGAGAAAATATTTGAAAATGAAGCCACTGACAAAGGATTAATCTCCAAAACATACAAGCAACTGATGCAGCTCAATATCATAAAAACAAAAAACCCAATCCAAAAGTGGGCAGAACACCTACATAGACATTTCTCCAAAGAAGATATACAGATTGCCAACAAACACATGAAATAATGCTCAACATCATTAATCATTAGAGAAATGCAAATCAAAACTACAATGAAATATCATCTCACACCGGTTAGAATGGCCATCATCAAAAAATCTACAAACAATAAATGCTGGAGAGGGTGTGGTGAAAAGGGAACCCTCTTGCACTGTTGGTGGGAATGTAAATTGATACAGCCACTATGGAGAACAGTATGGAGGTTCCTTAAAAAACTAAAAATAGAACTACCATTATACCAAGCAATCCCACTACCTGGCATATACCCTGAGAAAACCATAATTCGAAAAGAGTCATGTACCAAAATGTTCATTGCAGCTCTATTTACAATAGCCAGGACATGGAAGCAACTTAAGTGTGCATCAACAGATGAATGGATAAAGAAGATGTGGCACAGATATACAATGGAATAATACTCAGCCATAAAAAGGAACAAAACTGAGTTATTTGTAGTGATGTGGATGGACCTAGAGACTGTCATACAGAGTGAAGTAAGTCAGAAAGAGAAAAACAAATACCGTATGCTAACACATATATATGGAATCTAAAAAAAAAAAAAAAAAAAGTAAGAAAATGGTCAGAAGAACCTAGGGGCAAGACAGGAATAAAGATTCAGACCTACTAGAGCATGGACTTTAGGATATGGGGAGGGGGAAGGGTAAGCTGGGACAAAGTGAGAGTGTGGCATGAACATATATTCACTACCAAACGTAAAATAGATAGCTAGTGGGAAGCAGTCACATAGCACAGGGAAATCAGCTCGGTGCTTTGTGACCGCCTGGAGGGGTGGGGTGGGGAGGGTGGGAGAGAGAGAGATGCGGGAGGGAGGAGATATGGGGATGTGTGTGTATGTATGGCTGATTCGCTTTGTTGTAGAGCAGAAACTGACACACCATTGTAAAGCAATTATACTCTAATAAGGATGTTAAAAAAAAAAAAAGAAACATGGAGGAATGAAGGAACGAGGCTTATTTACAATTAGATATCTTCATAATTCCATAATCATTTATTCCACAATCCAAATGGCTGCAGAAAGAACCGTTTCCTGAATGGCACCCAGTGTCTGAGTGTGAGAAGCCCCTGGGTTAGTGATGCTGGAAGTTCAGATCACACAGAACATTTACCTGCTTTTTCACCGTTTTCCCTTCAGCTGTGTGAGCTATTTTATTTTGATGTTTTAAATACCAGCCTCCTTAAGATAAAATGTGACTGGGTCTTTTGGGGTGCTTCCTGGCATGGATCCTTTTTGCAAAATGGATGTGTGTTAATAATAGATGTTATCAATATTATAAAGCTACCACTGGGCTCCCACCTTTAGTGAAGGTTTAGGAAGAATTACTGACCTCCATTTCGGTAGCTTCCCAAGCTGAGTACTGGCCAACCTAGAGGGGCAAGTGGAAAGAAAAACTATTAAATAGAGCCCGAAACTATTGCTATATAAGACCAAGTTGCTGCTGTTATCCAAGTCAGCTTTTAAAACTAAGCAATATATTTTTAGTCTTTTCATTTGCTTCTGCCTGGTAGTTGTGTGAACATTCTCCTGTTTGAACCACAGAATCATCTCCTCATGCCTCACTGGGATGTCTGGTAATATTTATAATTTAGAACATCATATTAAGAATAACAGCCTGCTGACACAGTTCTCGTAACACCCGTTGCCATACTTTCTGAAATATAAGTCCTAGAGAACCAGCTGCTGGAGACGGTGTCCAGGGCTTCTTATGTGAAGATGACAGATTGCTCTAATACATAACTGACATGCAGTGTAATTTCTAAAAAAAAAAATCTAATCTCATGCTGCGTGTGAAAGGCATATACAGGAGTTCCCCAAGGGCAAACAAAAAAAATTAAAAAGAGGAAAAAAAGAAAATCTTATGAAACATTTTTCACAGCATTTTTCTGAAGCTACAGCAAGGAGAAAAAGTTATCATCCTGTCATGAAAAATAGATCTAAAACAAGCAGTGGCTGTAGAAGGTTGCGAAAATGCGATAGAGGCATCTGAAGAGACTAGGGCAACACTTTTGGAATAGTAAGCAGATGTGTTAGACAAATTAGACAATATTTAACGTCTAATTGAAGACTGCTCGGAAAAGCCATCACTGGCTTGCCTCCAAATTGCACTGCCCCTTTTCACAGAGCACACACTCACCCGTTAGTCTGGGCTGAGCAGCCCTGACACTCAGATAACTTGGCTTCACCCCTCTCAACTTTGACAGTCACCCTAAGGAAACTAATACCAGGTAGGATTAAGGAGGATAGGATATCCACATCTCACTGTCTCTTCTCCCTCTTGCTATTTCTTGACACAATAGGTTAACACTAGAAGATTTTATTACCTCACTTTTCATTTGGAAAGATGTGCACTATTTGTAGTTGTATGAAAATACAGTGCTGCTTTTCTATTATAAATACGACATAGGCAAACGTTTAAAATAAGTATATGGATCAGCCTTAAATGGATATTTTAAATGCAGCCATTGAGGGGAAAGTATCTGTATCTGTAATATTGCTTTGATGCAAATTTCCAAATGTTTCTCAAGGACAATTTTGGGTTAACAAACATAAGAGGGAGATAGCAGAGAGTGTAAGAACCAGGCATAACAGGCAAGAACCATGCAAAACTGCCCCCATTCAGGGATCTGCTGGATCTCTGAAACCCAAACTTGAATTTTAAAAGCTATTTATTTCCCATAGTCTCATGGGCTGACACCAGAGACTGGTGATGTCACATATATTACCAACAACTGATGGAACTGTGGGAGGACAGAAATGGAAGCCACAGACCTCTCAACCTCTTCAACCACAAGGCTTGCAATCTGTTGAGGGTTGAGCTTGTATCTTTCCAGCTGTCTCCTTGAAATGAAATTATTTTCATCAGAAAGTAGAAATGTTCAGTGTTTGCAAGGAGTACAAGGTGACTTGTGGGAAGTGTTTTTCTTAAAAAAAAAAAAATTAATCTAACAAAAAAAAGATAGGTGGATCAGAGGACTTTGATAACGATGACAATGAAGAGGTAAGGAAGCCTCTTCTAAATACTAAAAAAGTTGTGAAAGGCATGACATTTCCCTCCAAACTAGACCCCAAGTTTATTTTTGATTCCCTCCTTCTGGTGTGGTCTCTCATTAACAGAGGAAAAGCCAACTGTGAAGCCCCAGAGCTAAGCTTCGTTTGCCACCTTAATTCAATGCAGATGTATATTGAGCCAATGTGCCTGGCGGGGCGGAGGCGATGGAGGAGAGGCAGCCACAAAAGGGCAGGAAAATAGACAAGAAAGAAGGGGCATGATTAGCAGCCTCATGGATAGATAGACCTCTGGCCAGACATAGGGGAGTCCTCTTCATGTCCAGGTGTGTCAGTTCCCTTCTTGACCAAGCCTGCACCTGGAACTATTGATCTGGGTTCATCTTTGGATTCCTGTTCACCTCGAAAGCAAGTTCCATCATGAACAGGAGGCTGTGAGATAGAAGAGAATTAAAAATCCTGCTCATCCATAAACCTGACAAGCAGTATTGCAATATTTAAGACATTCACAGCTACTTTTTTCCAAAATAATAATATCAAAAAGGAAACAGTTTTCACATTTCACAGACACAAAGTTTAGATGACCCCTTTGGGAACATTCATATTGTAACGATGCCAATTCTTGCCAAATCAGTTTGTATCTTCAAAATGCAATCCCCAAACAAAATCTGTGTGGAATTTGTTTCATAACTTTGAAAAAATGATTCGAAAATACATTTGAAAAAAATAAACAGTGGGGAAATGTCCAAAATAATGAAAAAGAAGAATTAAATGCTGAAACTAGTAGGCTTATTCTATTCGAAGAGCCAATAACTAAAAAGCTGTGATATTGGCATAAGAATCAAGGGAACAGAACAGATAACCCTAAAACAGATCCTGGAATTCAAGAGTCAGAAAATACCGCAAACTGCTGGTGTTGGTTAATTGGTCACTTGGGGCAAAATAAATTGTGTTTTTACTTTTCATCAGATAGATAGATAGATACAATCTGAACTGGATTACCAGAATTAAGTGTTACAAATAAATCTTTAAAAAGTACTGGTGAATGCTAAAGTAATCTCAGGATATGAGAAAAAATTTAAAGCACAAAAGCAATTGAAGAGTTTGCCTCTTGGAACTAGATAGCTGAGCATTACATGTTATTTGTTGTCATAAAAATAAAAATCACTAAGAGAATTTGAATAACCAAGTGAAAATGTGTAGCATGCTAAGAATTATCAACTAGCCATAACATAGAGGTGAAAAGACTGAGCACATTCCTGACCCCAAAGCTATATATACAACAGGTCTGTGACTGTCATGTTATGAAAATAGCCAAATTTGAAACACAAATGAGAAGCTCAGATTTTTAGTTAGTGATTTTCTCAGAGTCATGGAGATTGCCAGTTGTAGGACCCATACTCTACAATAAAAGTAGATACCTAAAGGAAGTAGAGATTAAAAGCAGGGCTGAATTCTGTGGTTATTAATTGTTCACCAAGCATCTGAATAATATCCTGAAGTCATTGATAACTGAGTCCAGGATCCAGCTTAGTAAATTATTCCAAGTTGCCTACAGACTTACAAGGTTTTAGTTTGGCAGGAAAGAGGTCCAGACTATATAATCTGATGTTTAAATATCTGTTAAACCTATAGGTTTAACACATATTTAGCACTTGAACAACTTTTATTTAAAAAATATCCTATATGTCAAGTTACTGCCTACCTTGTACAAGCCTAAAATTTGCATCAGTTTGAACTTGATTTATAAAATGCAACACACAGAGAAATGATGATACTTACTAAGCTTCCTCTCCTCAGAAAAATAGAAGGAAGGAAGGAAGGAAGTGAGGGAGGGAGGAAGAAAGAAAAAAGAAAAAGAAAGAAAAGAAAGGAAAGGTATTATTATAATAATGATTCTTAGGATTATTATTATAAAACTCAAGCATCTAGTTCCAAACCTGGCACATTATAAATGCTCAGTGATAGCTGTCCTTCTTATTAACGAAACAACAGACATTTATGAAGTCTCACCTCTCAGCCATCAGTATCTATCACCAATCTAGTCAACTTGGGGAAGCCTATATAATGTCAAAGGGACTCTGCATTCACACTTCTCATTACAATCTTAGTTTATGAAATACAACACATGACATGAAAAATTGATTCAGCAGAATAAAATAAAATAAAAATTCAACCTAAGAAAAGTATATGCCATTGGATGTTCTGAAGAAAATAACAAACAACACCTCTTGGATTGTTGTGACTATTTAGAAATATGCACAAAGCTATGACATGTGACTGAGGGAAGGTGGGAGAAAGCTATTCCCATTGAGGAGAAAGGCCTGAGAAGTGTGAGGGAGTGGTGGTGAGTTCCCCAGGGAGAGGCAGCCAGTGAATGGGTCAATCCGGCTGAAAAAAAAAGTGGGAAGCAAGGGAGAGAAGTGAGGAGAGGGAAAGAGCTTGGATGCCCGTCAAGCTTTTTGTTGTTCATCCCAGTGAAACTGGGCAGGCTCTGCGGGTGAGCACAGAGGGGAGGCCCGGGTGCAGGTGGGATGATGAGGATTTCCTTCGCTGCCCCGTCCCCAAATTTCCCTCAGCATTTTATGTCTTGTTTTTATTAAATATAAAATAGATGACTAATAAGAACCTACTGTATAGCACAGGGAACACTACTCAATACTCTGTAATGACCTATATGGGAAAAGAATCTAAAAAGAGTGGATATATGTATATGTATAACTGATTCACTTTGCTGTGCACCTGAAACTAACACAACATTGTAAAGCAACTATACTCCAACAAAAATTTTTAAAAATATTGAAAATACAAATAAGAAAATAAGAAAATACAATTAAAATTATCAGCATTTTCATCAACCAGGCAGATCCTTCTCTGCTTATATGTTAAAGATCTCGAAGAATGACTTTTTCCAGTAGCCTAAGTATATGGATATGCTCTGTTCCCTGGAACATTATTCTCTTCTATCTCAAATGCATCTTTCTCTTCCTGTTCAGTGTATTTACTAAGATTTTGTAAACATTCCCTTCCTGTGTTCATCTATTTACTTTATAATTTGCTTTTCCCCCCAAATCATTCTTTATCCTAAATTCTAAGACTTAAAGATTTTAGGATTATTTTTATTTACCAAGTGCACTTGCCTTTTTCTTCTTGCCCCTCTCTTCCCATAGACTCTTTTACATAGCTTTATGTTCCTAAATGAGATTATATATGCATATAAAATATATATTTCTTATTTTTTCAGATTTATTTTGTATTTGGATCACTGCTAACCCTACAGGCCCCATTTTATACTTCAGTGAATTAATTCGGGGATTAAATAGTTCTTGGTGTTTATGTTTTATGTCTAATTCAAATTCACTATTGAGAGAAGTATAAAAACCTTACCTTTTCCTCTAAAAAGCAGTGGTGGGTAAGGCAAACCATGTTTAGGAACTAGGGCAGCAGTGAACCAGAGGGTAGTGGTACTGTTATTTTCTGGAGGTCAGCTCTGAGGTAAGTTCCCTGGATCCTGCTGTTGCATTTCCTCCTCTGCTCTCCACCACCTCTTGGTACTTGCTGACCTTAAATGTCCCCCTTGATCCGTGTTTTATGATATCCCTTCTCAGTCACCCCACACTGCTTCAACCCTTAATTCCTGTCAAATGAAGAACTCGTTTTCCACAATTTTTCTCTTTATCGAGGCCAATAATTCAGACAATCCTTAAAAGTGTAAAGGAAAGAATATACTATGGATGAGAGATAATTTTAGAGAATTAACCCAGCCTCTCTGCCACTCGACAGCAGGCATAGTTTCCAGATCCACTTTATTTCTATAGTCGTGGAAGATATGGTACACACACACACACACATCATGGAATGGAATATTACTCAGCCATAAAAAGAATGAAATAATGTCATTTGCAGCAACATGGATGGACCTGGAGATTTTCATATTAAGTGAAGTAAGCCAGACAAAGAAAGACAAATATCACATGATATCACTTATATGTAGAATCTTAAAAAAATGATACGAATGAACTTATTCACAAAACAGAAACAGACTCACAGACATAGAAAACAAACTTATGGTTACCAAAGGGGAAAGGGTGGGAGGAATAAATTAGGAGTTTGGGATTAACAGATGCACACCACTATATATAAAATAGATAAGCAACAAGGATTGTATAGTACAGGGAACTATACTCAGTATCTTGTAATAACCGATAATGGAAAAGAACCTGAAAAAGAATATATATATATATATAAATATAATATATATTTTCAGATATATATATATATATATAACTGAATCACTTTGAGGTACACCTGAAACTAATACAACATTATAAATTAACTATACTTCAATTAAAAAAATGCTTTCATAAGTACAGCCAATGTGGCTGTAAGGCAGTCTTTAGTGTAAGAGCTGGTGTGAAGTATATATAGATACTTGAAAGAGTCAAGTCTGAAATACTAGTGAATCAAGTGTTGCCTCCATTCTACAATCTCAAATAAAGTTCTCATCTTAAACTTTCATTTTCCTTGAACTAAATAAAAAATACTCATCTCAGTCTGTTGAAGGTGCACAATATCTGAACCATGCTGAACAAAGAATGCAAGTGTGCACCTGACCAGGTATATGCCACATGCCTAGAAGAGTGGGTGGAAAGAACCAGCATTCTTATTTCTGTAATTGTGGTTTGCCATAAACATGAAGCTACACAAGTCCTATGTGCACAGAATCCTGCTTTGTTGAGTAGATCAGACTTGGGCAGAAAGACGCAGGTGTGTGTACAAGTGAGTAAGATAGGTTAGCCGGTTTTCAAAATACATTCCTTTAAATAATTTGTAACAATTTCTCCCTATCTTACACCAAGAATTTCTTAATTTTCTTACAGCATTGAAATAATTTTTTTTGTCTTTGTCCTGTTGTGTAAACAGAAGCCACATCACTAATTATAAATTTATATAGATAGACATAAAAATTTCCACCATGCCCAGTGGAAGAATGTCTCATCTTCAACAACACAGAAAGGTTAAGACCAGAATTATGCCACATGCACAGTTATTAATCCAGGTTGGCAATTTAGAAAGACAGTGTGGTCTGACTGGTAGAACACCAGATGGTAGGGCATGGGACCTGGTTCTATTCCCAGTTGTATCACTGTTAGCGATTTGGCAAGGCATTTCTCTCTGTGTCTGTCTTCTTATGTCAAAGTGCTCATAATCCCTACCCTCACATTCCTTGCCATGAAAGCCTGCACAGAAAGCAGGTAGGGGCTCTCAAAAATATATTTATAAATGTAGCGGTGTTTAGTGTTTTTATCTGAAGCTACTACTCACTCTCTTTGAGCTCCAAATGCTTCCTTACCGCAACAGGTGGGTAGCTAATTCACTTGCCATTATTGACAAGCTTGGTCATGGTAACAATGGTGCAGGATGGAAATAGTTTTCAAAACTCTAATCTTCGGATCTGCCTCCTTCATTTACATTTCACTGTTTCTCTACTGTCTTCCTAATTCAATTTTTTTCTTACAGTATCCACTTGCAACAGTCCAACCAGGGGAAGGAAGGTATCTTTATCTTGCATTCAACACTACATTTATTAGGTTTTGCTACGGCTGTGGCATTGTTGTGGGTACAACAGGTGATACAGAGGAAGTCTAATATATATTTCCGTGAGGAAGCATAGAAACAAAAATTTGGTATGGATTAAATAAAAAGAAGGCTCCATGGAGTATATGGAATTTGATGTGGTCAAAGTTAATAGGAATTGGATCAGACAAGAGCAGAGTGGAGGGCCATTCTGAAAAGGGTAATAGCAGCAGAAGTAAATTCAGGAAGACAGGAATGGGGCCAATAGTATGATTGTAGTCAAGACTCAATATTAAGAATTGGAGGGAAACAGGTTGTATATGGATACTACAGCTTCACTACAGAGTGCCTAGTTAGATGTGGATAATAATATATTTATAGGCTCTAAGACAATACGAAGCTTTGGAAGATTTCAAAAAGAATGTCCTCATAAAAGGATGGACTAAGGCACATTAGCCATAAAATACTTATGTAGGATGGCCTTCGGAAAGCCTGGATGTAAGGAGACCAAGGTCAAGGGATATGAAGAAGAAAGAGCATAATTAGGGGACATATTTTTTTTAAAAGAAATGAACCTATGATCAAGAGCTGTTTCAGTAGAATGTGGGTGCTAAATAAGAAAGAATGGACATAAATGTCATAGATTCCAAAGCAGGAAGAATAGCCTTCCCACGTTAGCGTGATGATATTTTAGATAACAGTGTGAGGAATTGAGTGGCCATAGGCACATGGAAAACCCAATTCATAAATTTGATGAGAAAATGTGACCACTGGCATATTCAGAGAGGAGAAGTCCAAGGAAGTGTTCATGTGAGGAAGATGCTGTGTGATGGTCCACAGAGGAGTCACATAAGTATGCAGCCGTCAGCATAAAGTAGACAGGGACTAGCAGACACACCATGAGATGAAGGATCTAGCATGAAGTCATTAAGGGAATTGACAGGTTTTTCCTTGAGTCTGGAAAACAAATCAGGATGGAAGAGAATGAAGTAAAGTCTTTGGTTGAAATATTATTAAATTTTGTATTAAATTGCTACCTCGATTTTATTGAGATTCTTTTATTTCCTTTACATTCTCCTACAGGAGACTAAGTATATTTTGGTGAGAACACTGGCTGAACTGATTCTTTGCTGCAACAAACAGTGAATAGAATTAAAGATGAGAGAAAAAAATTTAAGAAGTTCTAGGCATCCATCCATCTACCAATCTTTTCAAATATTCACCATCTCTCCAACTCTTCACTTATTTGCTAAGCACTTGTTACACTCCAGAAATAGTGTAAATAAGAGAAACATAATCCTGCTCTCATGGAGATTAAATTATATGGCAAGAGTATTTATTAAAGGATAAGTGAAGATTGATATGAGAATATGTCAGAGGATGTCAGGGTGACAGTTGAGAATCACTGTGGCTCACTCCCAATTAAATGCATATGTGATAAGAACACGAGTTTCTGTAGGCTATTGACTTAGGAGGAGCAATAGAAGACATCTTGGAGAAGCAAGAGGAGACAAGGAAACTTCTGAAAGGACAGAAGTTCAACTACAGAAAATTATAGTTTCCAGGAAACACAGCAGAGGAAAACTGGAGATGCACAATACAGGGAAATGTGCATTGAAGACTTCTAGAGGAATAGGACAGAGATTAGACCTGCTGATATGGCACTCTATACAGGGGAATGTGCATTGAAGAGTTCTGGAGGAACAGGTCAGGGGAAGACCTGCTGAAAGGGTGCTCTATAGAGGGAAATGTGCAATGAAGTCTTCAGGAGGAATAGGACAGGGACTACACCTGCTGATAGGACACATTATACAAGGAAATGTGCATTGAAGACTTCTGGAGGAATACGACAGAGACTGGACCTGCTGATAGGGCGCTCTATAAATGGGAATGTGAATTGAAGAGTTCTGTACAGGGAATGTGCATTGAAGACAACTGGAGGAATAGGACAGAGACTACACCTGTAGATAGTAAGCTCTATATAGCGAATGTGCATTTAAGACCTCTTGAGGAATAGGACATGGACTAGACCTGCTGATAGGGGGCTCTGTACAGTTGATTGTGAAAAAAAGATTTCTAGAGTCATAGGACACCGACTAGGCATTTTCATAGTGCCCTGTGTACAGGGGAATGGGCACTGAAAAGTTCTGGAGGGATAGGACAGAAAATAGACCAGATGAAATGGAGCTCTAAACAGGGGATTGTGCATTAAAGACGTCTGAAGGAATAGGTCAGTGACTAGACAGGCTACTAGGGCACTCTCTACTGAGAAATGTGCACTGAAGACTTCTGGAGGAATAGGACACGGACTAGACCTCTTGATAAGGTGCACTGTACAGGGGATTGTGCCTTGAAGACTTCTGTAGGAATAGGACAGGGAGTAGACCTGCTTCTGGGGATTTCTATACAAGAAAATGTGCATTGAAGACTTCTGGAGGAATAGGAGATGGACTAGAACTGCTGATAGGGCGAGTGTACAGGGAAATGTGCATTGAAAACATCTGGAGGCATAGGACAGGGACTACACATGCTGATGGGACGCTCTACACAAGTAAATGCTCATTGAGGACGTCTGGAGGAATAGGTCAGGGTCTACACCCGCTTATAGGGTGCTCTATACAAAGAAATGTGCATACAAATCTTCAGGATAAGTAGGAAAGGGACGAGACCCACCGATAGGATTCTCGATACAGGGAAATGTGTCTTGAAACCTTCTGGAGGAGTAGGTTAGAACTGCTGGTAGGGCACCTTATACAGGAGAATGTACGCTGAAGACTTCTCTAGGTAGAGGACAGAGAGTAAACGTCCTGAGAGGGCGCTCTATACAGGGAAATGTGCATTGAAGAATTCTGGAGGAATCGGAATGTGACTAGACCTGCTGATAGGGTGCTAAATAGAGGGGGATATGCAGTAAAGACTTCTGTAGGAATAGGAAGGGGACTAGACATGATGATAGGCCGCTCTGTCTCAGAGAATGTGCATTGAAAGCTTCTTGAGAATAGGAAAGAGACTAGACATGGTAATAGGCCGCTCCATGTAGGGAAATGTGCATTGAAGACTTCTGGAGGAATTGGACAGGGCATAGACCTGCTGATATGGCCGCCTATACAGGGGAATGTGCATTGAAGATTTCCCGAGGTTTGGGTTGTTTGTTTTTTTTTAATATTGAGCTGTTTATGCATTTTGGAGATTAATTGTTTGTCCGTTGATTCGTTTGCAAATATTTTCTCCCATTCTGAGTGTTGTCTTTTCGTCTTGTTTGTAGTTTCCTTTGCTGTGCAAAAGCTTTTAATTTTCATTAGGTCCCATTTGTTTATTTTTGTTTTTATTTCCATTACTCTAGGAGGTGGATCAAAAAAGATCTTGCTGTGATTTATGTCAAAGAGTGTTCTTCCTATGTTTTCCCCGAAGAGTTTTATAGTGTCCGGTCTTACATTTAGGTCTCTACTCAATTTTGAGTTTATTTTTGTGTATAGTGTTAGGGTGTGTTCTAATTTCATTCTTTTACATGTAGCTGTCCAGTTTTCCCAGCACCACTTATCCGAGGAATAAGAAAGACACTATAGCTGCTGATAGGGTGCTTTGTACAAGGAAATGTGCATTGAAGAATTCAGAAGGAATAGGACATGGACTAGACCTGCTGCTAGGGCGCTGAGTACAGCGGAATATGCCCTGAAGACTTCCCGTGGATGTGGACAATTATAGACTTCTGGTAGGGTGCTCTATACAGGGAAATGTGCATTGAATACTTCGGCAGGAATAGGACACGGACTAGACCTGCTGATAGGGCGCACTGTACAGTGGAATGTGCAAGGAAGATTTCTAGAGTAATAGGACACAGAATAGACATGTTGATAGGGCGCTGTATACACTGGAATGGGCAGGGAAGAGTTCTGGAGGAAAAGGACAGAAACAAGAGCTTCTGAAAGGGCGCTCCAAAAAGGGGAACGTGCATTAAAGACTTCTGCAGGAATAGGACAGGGACTAGACCAGCTGCTAGGGCTCTCTGTACAGGGAAATGTGCACTGAAGACTTCTGGAGGAATAGGACAGGGACTAGAGCTTTTAAAAAGGTGCACTGTACAGGGGATTATGCCTTGAAGACTTCTGGAGGAATAGGACAGGGAGTAGACCTGCTTACAGGGATCTGTGTACAGATAAATGTGCACTAAAGACTTCTGGAGGAATAGGAAATGGAATAGACCTGCTGCTAGGGCGCTGTGTACAGGGGAATAGACACTGGAGACTTCTGGTGGAAGTGGACAGTTATAGACTGCTGATACGGCACTGTATAGAGGGAAATGTGCATTGTAAACTTCTGCAGGCATAGGACACGGACTACACGCGCTGATGGGGCACTCTATATAAAGAAATGTCCATTTAAATGTTCAGGAGGAATAGGAAATTGATGACACCTGCCGATAGGGTCCTCGATACAAGGAAATGTGCATTGAAATCTTCTGGAGGAGTAAGAAAGGGAGTAGAACTGATGGTAGGGCACTCTATACAGGAGAATGCGCAGTGAAGACTTCTCTAGGTGGAGGACACAGAATAAACCTCCTGATAGGCCGCTATATACAGGGAAATATGCATTGAAGATGTCTGGAGGAATAGGACACGGACTAGATCTCCTGATACGGTGCGCTGTAGAGCGGAATGTGCATTGAAGACTTCTGGAGGAATAGGACAGGGAGTAAACCTGCTTATAGGGATCTTTGTGCGGTCAAATGTGCTTTGAAGAGTTCTGGAGGAATAAAACAAAGACTAGATCATCTGTTAGGGCGCTCTGTACAGGGAAATGTGCATTGAAGACTTCTGGATGAATAGGACAGAGACTAGATATGCTGATAGGCCGCTCTGTCTCGAAAGATGTGCATTGAAGGCTTCTCGAGAATAGGAAAGAGATTAGACATGGTAATAGGTTTCTTTGTGTAGGGAAATGTGCATTTAAGACTTCTGGATGAATAAGACACTGAGTAGACCTGCTGATAGGGCCGTCTATACAGGGGAATGGGCATTGAAAATTTCCCGAGGAAAAAGAAAGACACTATACCTGCTGATAGGGCGCTTTGAACAGGGATATGTGCATGGAGACTTCTGCAGGAATAGAACATGGACTAGACCTGCTGCTAGGGTGCTGTGTACAGGGGAATAGGCACTGAAGACTTCTGGTGGAAGTGGACAGTTATAGACTGCTGATAGGGCATTCTATAGAGGGAAATATGCATTAAAGACTTCTGCAGGAATAGGAGATGGACTAGATGTGCTGATAGGGCTCTTTGTACAGTGGGATGTGCAAGGAAGACTTCTAGAGTAATAGAACCCGGAATAGAAATGTTGATAGGACACTGTTTACAGGGGAATGGGCACTGAAGTGTTTTGGAGGAATAGGACAGAAACTAGACCATCTGAAAGGGCGCTCCAAACAGAGGATTGTGAATTAAAGACTTCTGCAGGAATAGGACAGGGACTAGACCAGCTGATAGGGTGGTCTATACAGGGAAATGTTCATTTAAGACTTGGAGTAATAGGACTGGGACTAGACCTGCTGAGAGGGCGCTCTCTACAGGGAAATGTGCATTGAAGTCTACTGGAGGAATAAGATAAGGACTAGCCCTGCCGGTAGGGCGCTCTACACAGGGGAATGTGCATTGAAGATCTGGCGGAAAAGGACAGGAATAGAAGTGCTTAAAGTGGGCCTTATACAGGGAAATGTGCTTTGAAGAATTCTGAAGGAATGGCACCGAGATTAGACGAGCTGTTAGAGCGCTCCATACAGGGGAATGTGCATTGAAGACTTCTGTAATAATAGGCCAAAGTCTAGACCTGCAGATAGGGTGATCTGTACACAGAAATGTGCACTGAAGACCTCTGGAGGAATAGGACAGAGACTCGATCTGCTGATAGAGCGCTCTATACAGGAGAATGTGTATTGAAGGAATCTGGAGGAATACGACAGGGATAGACCTGCTTACAGGGCGCTCTCTACAGGGAACTGTTCACTGAAAACTTCTGGAGGAATAGGACAGAGACTAGATCTGCTGTAAAGGAGCACTATACAGAGGTATGTGCATTCAAAAATACTGCAGGAACAGCACAGTGACTACACCTGCTGTTAGGGTGGTCTACACAGGGCAATATCACTGAAGAATTCTGGAGGGATAGGACAAGGGTAGACCTGATGATACGGCGCTCTATACAAGGAAATGTGCTTTGAGACTTCAGGGGGAATAGTACAGGGAATAAACCTGCTGCTTAGCGCGTTGTATACAAGAGAATGTGCATTGAAGAATTCGGGAGGAATAGGAGAGGGATACACCTGCTGATAGGGCTTTCTATCTATGGGAATAGACAATGAAGATTTCTGGAGTGACCAGGCAAGGACTAGACCTGCTGATAGGGCGCTCTGTATAGGGAAATGTTCATTGAAGAATTCTGGAGGAACAGGAGAGGGACTTGACCTGCTGATAGGGCTCTAAATGCAGGTGAATATGCAGTGAAGACTTCTGTAGGAATAGGAAGGGGACTAGACATGCTGATAGGCTGCTCTGTCACGGAGAATGTCTTAGAAGGCATCTCAAGAATAAGAAAGAGACTAGACATGGTAATAGGCTGCTCTGTGTTGGGAAATGTGCATTGAAAACTTCTGGTGGAAGAGGACAGGGCGTAGACCTGTTGATAGGGCGGTCTATACAGGGGAACGTGCATTGAAAATTTCCCGAGGAATAGGAAAGACAGTATACCTTCTGGTAGGGCGCTCTGTACAGTGGAATGTGCAAGAAAGACTTCTAGAGTAATAGGAAACGGACTAGACATGTTCATAGGGCGCTGTACACATGGGAATGGGCACTGAGGACTTCTGGAGTAATAGGACAAGAACTAGACTGACTGAAACGGAGCTCTAAACAGGGGATCGTGCATTAAAGACGTCTGAAGGAATAGGTCAGTGACTAGACCTGCTGCTAGAGCGCTCTCTACTGAGAAATGTGCACTGAAGACTTCTGGAGGAATAGGACACGGACTTGAGCTTTTGATAAGGTGCACTGTACAGGGGATTGTGCCTTGAAGACTTCTGAAGGAATAGGACAGGGAGTAGATCTGCTTCTAGGGAATCTCTGTACAGGTAAATGTGCATTGAAGACTTCTGGAGGAATAGGAGATGGACTAGAACTGCTGATGGGGCGAGTGTACAGGGAAATGTGCACTGAAAACCTCTGGAGGCATAGGACAGGGACTACACGCGCTGATGGGGCGCTCTACACAACGAAATGTTCAATGAAGACTTCTAGAGCAATAGGTCAGTGACTAAACACGCTTATAGGGTGATGTATACAAGGAAATATGCATTTAAATCTTCAGGAGGTATAGGAAAGGGACGAGACCCGCCCATTGTGTCCTCGATATGGGGGAATGTGCATTGAAAACTTCTAGAGGAGTAGGACAGGGAGTAGAACTGCTGGTAGGGATCTCAACACAGGAGAATGTGTACTGAAGACTTCTCTAGGTAGAGAACAGAGAATAAACCTGCTGATAAGGGGCTCTCTACAGGGAAATGTTCATTGAAGACTCCTGGAGGAATAGGACACGGACTAGATCTACCGATAGGGAGCACTGTAGAGGGGAATGTGCATTAAAGACTTCTGGAGGAATAGGACAGAGACTAGATCTGCTGATATTGCGCTCTATACAGGGGAATGTGTATTGAAGACTTCTGGAGGGACAGGAGAGGGACTAGACCTGCAGTTAGGGCTCTCTATAGAGGAAAATGTGCATTGAAGAAATCTGAAGGAATACGACGGGGATAGACCTGCTGATAGGGTGCTCTCTACAGGGAACTGTACATTGGAAACTTCTGGAAGAATAAGACAGAAATTAGACCTGCTGTTAAGGCGCATTATACGTGGTTATGTGCATTGAAGAATTCTGCAGGAAAAGCCCAGGGACTACACCTGCTGTTACAGCACTCTAAACACAGCAATACGCACTGAAGAATTCTGCAGGAATAGGACAATGATAGACCTGGTGATAGGGTGCTCTATACAGGGAAGTGTGCACTGAGAATTCTGCAAAATTAGTACAGGGACTAGACCGGCTGTTAGGGTGGTCTATACACGAGAATGTACTTTGAAGAAGTCAGGAAGAATAGGAGAGGGATAGACCTTCTGATAGGGCTCTCTATCCAGGTGAATAGGCGTTGAAGATTTCTGGAGGAACCGGGCAGGGACCAGACCTGCTGATAGGGTGTTCTGTATAGGGAAATGTGCACTGAAGAATTCTGGAGGAATACGACAGGGGCAAGGCCTGCTGATAGGGCACTAAATACAGGCGAACATGCAGTGAAGACTTCTCTAGGAATAGGAAGGGGACTAGACATGCTGATAGGCCACTCTGTCTCGTAGAATGTGCATTGAAGACTGTCGAGAATAGGAAAGAGACTAGACATGGGAATAGGCTGCTCTGTGTGAGGAAATGTGCATTGTAGACTTCTGGAGGAATAGGAAATGGTGTAGACCTGCAGATAGGGTGGTCTATACAGGGGAATGTGCATTGAAAATTTCCCGATGATTAGGAAAGACAGTATACCTACTGATAGGATGCTCTGTACAGGGGTATGTGCACTGAAGACTTCTGGAGGAAGTGGACAGTTATAGACTGCTGATAGGGCGCTCTATACAAGGAAATGTGCATTGAAGACTTCTGGAGGAATAGGACATGGACTAGACCAGCTGATAGGGCGCTCTGTACAGTGGAATGTGCAAGGAAGACTTCTAGAGTAATAGGACACGGACTAAACATGTAGATAGGGTGCTGTATACAGGGGAATGGGCATTGAAGAGTTCTGGAGGCATAGGACAGAAACAAGACCGACTGAAAGGGCGCTCTAAAGAGGGGAGGGTGCACTGAAGACTTCTGAAGGAATAGACCATCTAATAGGGCGCTCTGTACAGGGGAATTTGCACTGAAGACCTTGGAGGTATAGGAGAGAGACTAGATCTGCTGATAGGGTGCTCTGTAAAGGGAAATGTTCATTGAAGAATTCTGGAGGAATAGGACAGGGACTAGACCTGCTGATAGGGAGCTAAATGGAGGTGAATATGCAGTGAAGACTCCTGTAGGAATAGGAAGGGGACTCTCCATGCTGATAGGCCGCTCTGTCTCGGAGAATGTCCTAGAAGGCATCTCGAGAATAGGAAAGAGACTAGACATGGTAATAGGCCACTCTGTGTTGGGAAATGTGCATTGAAAACTTCTGGTGGAATAGGACAGGGCTTAGACCTGCTGATAGGGCAGTCTATACAGGGGAACGTGCATTGAAAATTTCCCGAGGAATAGGAAAGACAGTATACCTTCTGGTAGGGCGCTCTGTACAGTGGAATGTGCAAGGAAGACTTCTAGAGTAATAGGACATGAACTAGACATGTTCAAAGGGCCCTGTACACATGGGAATGGGCATTGAAAAGTTCTGGAGGAATAGGGAAGAAACAAGACCGACGGAATGGATGCTCTAAATAGGGGATTGTGCATTAAAGACTTCTGAAGGAATAGGACAGTGACTAGACCCGCTGAAAGTGTGCTGTGTACAAGGAAATGTGCATGAAGACTTCTGGAAGAATAGGACACGGAGTAGACTTCTTGATAAGGTACACTGTACAGGGGATTCTGCATTGAAGTCTTCTGGAATAATAGCACAGGGACCAGACCTGCTGATAGCGCGCTCTATATAGGGAAATGTGCATTGAAAACTTCTGGAGGAATAGGATAAGGACTAGACCAGTTGAAATGGCACTCTATACAGGGAAATATGCATTGAACTTCCGGGGGAATAGGATAGGGACTAGACCCACTCGTAGGGCGCTCTATACAGGGAAATGTGTACTGAAGACTTCTGGAGGAATAGGAAACGGCATAGACCTGCTGATATGGCGGTCTATACAGGGGAATGTGCATTGAAGATTTCCGGAAGAATAGGAAGGACAGTATAGCTGTTGATAGGGTGCTTTGTACAGGGAAATGTGCATTGAAGACTTCTGCAGGAATAGGATATGGACTAGCCCTGCCGCTAGGGTGCTGTGTAAAGGGGAATAGGCACTGAAGACTTCTGGTGGAAGTGGACAGCTATAGACTGCTGATAGGGCGCTCTATAGAGGGAAATGTGCATTGAAGACTTCTGCAGGAATAGGACATGGACTAGACCTGCTGATAAGGCGCTCTGTACAGTGGAATGTGCAAGGAAGAGTTCTAGTGTAATAGGAAATGGAATAGATATTTTGATAGGGCGCTGTGTACAGGGTAATGGGCACTGAAGACTTCTGGAAGAATAGGACAGAAACTGCACCGGCTGAATGGGTGCTCTAAACAGCAGATTGTGCATAAAAGACTTCTGAAGGAATAGGGCAGTGACTAGACCTGCTGATAGCTCGCTCTATACAGGGAAATGAGCACTGAAGACTTCTGGAGGAATAGGACACAGACTAGACCCCTTAATAAGGTGCACTGTACAGGGAATTGTGCATTGAAGACTTCTGGAGGCATAGGACAGTGAGTAGATATGCTTATAGGGATTTCTGTACAGGTAAATGTGCATTGAGCACTTCTGGAGGAATAGGACATGGACTAGACGTGAGGATGGAGCGCTGTATACACGGAAGTGTTCATTGAAGACGTCTGAAGGAATAGGTCAGGGTCTGCACCCTCTTATAGGGAGCTCTATACAAAGAAACGTGCATATAAATCTTCAGGATGAATAGGAAATGGACGATACCCGCTGATAGGATCCTCGACACAGCATTGAAACCTTCTGGAGGAGTAGGAGAGGGAGTAGAACTGATGGTAGGGCACTCTATACACAGGAATGTGCACTGAAGCTATCTCTAGGTAGAGGACACAGAATAAACCTCCAGATAGGGCGTTCTATACAGGGAATGTTCATTGAAGACTTCTGGAGGAATAGGACAGTGAGTAAACCTGCTTATAGGGATCTTTGTACAGTCAATTGTGCTTTGAAGAGTTCTGGAGGAATAGGACAAAAACTAGATCGTCTGTTAGGGAGCTCTGTACAGGGAAATGTGCATGGAAGACTTCTGGATGAATAAGACAGAGACTAGACATGCTGATAGGTCTCTCTATACGTGGGCATGTGCATTGGCGACATCTGGAGGAACAAGACATGGATAGACCTGCTGATATGGAGTTAAATAAAGGGGAATATGCAGTGAAGACTTCTGGAAGAATAGGTCGGTTCTAGACCAGCTGATAGGGCGCTCTGTGCTGGGGATTGTACATTGAAGCCTTCTGGAGGAATAGCGCAGGGAGTAGACCTGCGGATAGGGTGGTCTATACAGGGGAATGTGTATTGAAGAAATCTGGAGGAATATGACAGGGATAGACCTGCTGATAGGGTGCTCTCTACAGGGAACTGTGCATTGAAAACTTCTGGAGGAATAGGACAGAGACTAGATCTGCTGGTAAGGCACACTAAATATGGCTATGTGCATTGAACAATACTGCAGGAACAGCACAGGGAAGACACCTGCTGTTAGGGGGCTCTATGCAGGGCAATATGCACTGAAGAATTCTGGAGGAATAAGACAAGCATAGACCTGGTGATAGGGCACTCTATCTAGGGGAACAGCCTTTGAAGATTTCTGGAGGAACCGGGCAGGGACTAGACCTGCTGATAGGCCGCTCTGTCTCATAGAACGTGCATTGAAGGATTCTCGAGAATAGGAAAGAGACTAAACGTGGTAATAGGCCGCTCTGTGTAGGAAAATGTGCATTGAAGACTTCTGGAGGAATAGGACAGGGCATAGACCGGCTGATAGGGTGGCCTATGGCGGGGAATGCACATTGAAGATTTCCCGAGGAATAGGAAAGACACTATACCTACTAATAAGGCGTTCCTTACAGGGGTATGTGCGCTGAAGCCTTCTGAAGGAAGTGGACAGCTATAGATTGCTGATAGGGCGCTCTATACAAGGAAATGTGAATTGAAGTCTTCTGGAGGAATAGGACATGGAACAGACCTGCTGATAAGGCTCTCTGTACAGTGTCATGTGCAAGATAGACTTCTAGAGTAATAGAACATGGAATAGACATGTTGATAGGGCACTGTATAGAGGGAAATGGGCACTGAAGAGTTCTGGAGGAATAGGAGAGAAGGAAGACGGACTGAAAGGGCCCCCTAAACAGGGGAGTGTGCATTAAAGAGTTATGAAGTAATAGGACAGTGAGTAGACCTGCTGATAGTGCGCTCTGTACAGGGAAATGTGCATTGAAGACTTTTGGAGGAATAGGACATGGACGAGACCTGCTGATAGGGTGCTGTCTACAGGGAGATGTGCATTGAAGCTACTGGAGGAATAGGACAGGGACTAGCCCTGCTGGTAGGGCGCTCTATACAGGGGAATGTGCATTGAAGATCTGGCGAAAAGGACATGAATAGAACTGCTTAAAGGGGGCCCTATACAGGGAAATGCGGTTTGAAGACATCTGGAGGAATAGGACATGGACTAGACATGTTGATAGGGCGCTGCACACAGGTGAATGGGCCTTCAAGAGTTCTGGAAGAATAGGAAAGACACAAAACCGGCTGAAAGGGCACTCTAAACAGGAGATTGTGCATTAAATACTTCTGAAGGAATACGACAGTGACTAGACCTGCTGATAGGGTGCGGTGTACAGGGAAATATGCACTGAAGACTTCCGGAGGAATAGGACATTGACTAGACCTCTTGATAAGGTGCACTGTACAGGGGATTGTGCATTGAAGATTTCTGGAGGAATAGGACATGGACCAGACCTGCTTAAAGGTGAGTGTACAGGGAAATGAGCATTGAAAACTTCTGAAGGAGTAGGACAAGGAGTAGAACTGCTGGTAGGGCACTCTATACAAGAGAATGCACACTGAAGATTTCTCTAGGTAGAGGAAGGAGAATAAACCTCCTGCTAAGGCGCTCTATACAGGGATATGTGCATTGAAGGCTACTAGAGGAATAGGACAGAGTCTAGACTTGCTGATATGGCGCTCTATACAAGGAAATGTGCATTAACGGAAGCTGGAGGAATAGGGCATGGACTAGACCTGCTGGTAGGGGGCTCTGTACAGTTGAATGTGCAAAAAAGATTTCTAGAGTCATAGGACACCGACTAGGCATGTTCATAGGGCCCTGTATACAGGGGAATGAGTACTGAAGACTTCTGGAGAAATAGGACAGAAACTAGACCGGCTGAAAGGGAGCTCTAAACAGGGGATTGTGCATTAAAGATGTCTGAAGGAATAGGTCACTAACTAGAGCTGCTGCTAGAGCGCTCTCTACTGAGAAATGTGCAGTGAAGACTTCTGGAGGAATACGACAGAGACTAGATCTGCTGAAAGGGCGCTCTTTATAGGGAAATATGCATTGAAGACTCCTGGAGGTATAGAATAGGGACTAGACCTGCGGATAGGGTGCTCTATACAGATGAATGTGCACTGAAAACTTCTAGAGGAATACGATAGGAAGTAGACCTGCTTATAGGGATCTCTGTAGAGGCAAATGTGCTTCAGAGACTTCTGGAGGAATAGGACAGGGACTAGATTGCTGATAGTGCTCTCTATACAAGGAAATGTGCATTGAAGACTTCTGGGGGAATATGACAGGGACTAGACCCGCTGAATGGGCGCTCTATAGAGGTTAATGTGCATTGAAAATTTCTCGAGGAATAGGACAGGGACTAGACACGCTTAAAAGTGTTCTATACAGGGAAATGCGCATTGAAGTCTTCTGGAGGAATAGGACAGTAACTTGAAACGCTTATAGGTGCTCTATATAGGGTAATGCGACTTGAAGACTTCTTGAGGAATAAGACAGGAACTACACGCTCTGATAGGGCGCTCTATACATGGAAATATGCATTGAAAACCTATGAAGGAATAGGACAGGGACTACACCCGCTGATGAGGCACTCTATACAAGGAAATGTTCATTGTAGACTTCTGGTGGAATTGGACAGGGACTAGACCCGCTCATAGTGCGCTCTATACAGGAGAATGTTCACTGAAAATTTCTGGAGGAACAGGAAAGGGATAGACCTGCTAATAGGGTGCTCTACACAGAGAAATTTGCTTTGAAGGCTTCTAGAGGAATAGGACACTGAGTAGACCTGCTGATAAGGAGGTCTATAAAGGGAAATGTGCATTGAAGAGTTCTGGAGGAATAAGCCAGGGACTAGACCCACTGATAGGGCACTCTATATAGGGAAATGTGCATTGAAACCTTCTGTAGGAATAGGACAAGGATTAGACCTGATGGTAGGGCGCTCTATATAGGGAAATGTGCATTGAAGACTTCTAGAGTAATAGGACAGGGACTAGACTTGCTGATAGGGTGCACTATATAGGGAAATGTGCACTGAAGAAATCTGGAGGAATAGGAGAGGGATAGACCTGCTGATAGGGCCCTAGCTGCAGGGAACTGTGCATTGAAAAGTTCTGGAGGAATAGGGCAGAGTCTAGATCAGCTCTTAAGGTGCTCTATACAGGGAATGGCATTGAACAATTCTGGAGGAACAGCATAGGGTCTACACCTGCTGTTAGGGAGCTCTATATAGATCAATGTGCACTGAAGAATTCTGGAAGAATAGGAGAAGTATAGACCTGCTGATAGGGCACTCTCTACAGGAAAATATGCCTAGAGATTTCTGGAGGAATAATACAGGAGCTAGGCCTGCTGTTACAGCGCTCTATACACTTTAATGTGCATTGAAGAATTCGGGAGGAATAGGAGACAGATAGACCTGCTGATGGGTCTCTCTATACAGGGCAATGGTCATTGAAGTTTTCTGGAGGAACACGACAGGGCCAAAAGAGCTGATAGGGCCCTCTGTACAGGGCAATGTGCATTCAAGACCTCTGGAGGTATAGGAGAGATACTAGACTTGATGATATGGCGGTATATGAGGGAAATGTGCATTGAAGTATTCTCGAGGAATAGGACAGAAACTAGATCTGCTGATACGGCGCTCTATACAGGGGAATGTGCATTGAAGACCTCTGGAGGAATAGGAGAGGGACTAACCTGCTGATAGTGCGCTCTGTACAGTGGAATGTGCATTGAGGACTTCTGGAGGAATAGGAGAGGGATAGATCTGCTGTTACAAAGCCCTATACAGGGAAAACTGCATTGAAGATTTCTGGAGAAATAGGACAGAGATGAGACCAGCTGTTACAGCACTCTACACAAGGTAATATGCTTTGATGACTTCTGCAGGAACAAGACAGGGACTAATCCTGCTGAAAGGGCGCTCTGTACAGGTGAATGTGCTTTGAAGACATCTGAAGGAAGAAGACAGTGACTAGATGTGCTGATAGGACGCTCTGTAGAGGGAAATGTGCATTGAAGAATTCTGGAGGAATAGGACAGGGACAAGACCTGCTGATAGGACGCTCTATACAGAGAAATGTGCATTGAAGATTTCTGGATGACTAAGACCTGGAAGATACCGGCTGAAAGAGCGCTCTATACAGGGAAATGTGGACTGAAGACTTCGGGTGGAAAGGAGAGGAACTAGACATGCTGATAGGGCGCTCCATACAGGGAAATGAACATTGAAATCTTCTGTAGGAATAGGGAAGGGAAGAGAAATGCTGATAAGGCTCTCTATACAAGGGAATGCGCATTGAAGACTTCTGGTTGATTAGGAAAGGGACTAACCCGCTGAAAGGGCGCTCTATAGAGGGGAATGTGCTTTGAAGACTTCTGGAGGATTACAACAGGGACTGGTCCTGCTGATAGGGCTCTCTAAAGAGGAGAATGTGCATTGAAGACTTCTGGATGAATTGGACAAGGCTCAGACATCCTGATAGGGCCCTCTGAGCAGGGGAATGTGCAGTGAAGCCTTCTGGAGGAATAGGACATGTACTAGACCTGCTGATAAGGTGCTCTGTACAGGGAAATATGCATTGAAGACTTCAGGAGGAGTAGGAGAGAGACTAGACTGGCTAATCACGCGCTTTATACAGGAGAATGTGTATTGAAGACTTCTGGAGCACCAGGAGAGGGATTAGACCTGCTGCTAGGGCACTCTATATAGGGGAATGTGCATTGAAGAAACCTGGAGGAATAGGACAGGGATAGACCTGTTGATAGGGCACTCTCTACAGCGAACTGTGAATTGAAAACTTCTGGAGGAATAGGACAGAGTCTAATTCAGCTCTTAAGGCGCTCTATACAGGGAGTGGTATTGAACAATTCTGGAGGAACAGCACAGGGACTACACCTGCTGTTAGGGCGCTCTATAAATGACAATGTGCACTGAAGAATTCTGGAAGAACAGGACAATTATAGACCTGCTAATAGGGCGATCTATACAGGGAATTATGCAATGAAAATTTATGGAGGAATTAGACTGGGGTAGAGCTCCTTATAGGGCCCTCTATACAGGGGAATGTGCATTGAAAATTCGGGAGGAATAAGAGAGGGATAGACCTGCTGATGGGGCTCTCTATACAGGGGAATGGGCATTGAAGATTTCTGGAGGAACAAGACAGGGAATAGAACTGCTGATAGGGTCCTCTGTACAGGGGTACGTTTATTGAAGACTTCTGAAGGTATAGGAAAGTGACACGACATGTTTAAAGGGCACTCTGTACAGGGAAATGTACATTGAAGACTTCTGGAGGAATAGGACAGGGACTAGACGTGTTGATAGGGCAGTATATACAGCGGAATGTGCATGGAAGACTTGTCGAGGAATAAGAGAGGCAATAGACCTGCTGATAGGGCGCTCTGTACAGGGAAATGTGCATTGAAGACTTCTGAAAGAATAGGACAGGGTGTAGACCCGCTGATAGGGCAGTCTATACAGGGGAATGTGCACTGAAGATTTCCCGAGGAATAAGAAACAATTAGCCCAGCTGATACGGGGGAATGTGCATTGACGATTTCTGGTGGAAGTGGACAGTTACAGACTGCTTATTGTGCGCTCTATATGGGGAAATGTGCATTGAAGTCTTCTGGAGTAATAGGACATGGATTAGCCATGTTGATAGGGATCTCTATACAGGAGAATGGGCATTGAAGGCTTCTGGATTAATAGGACAAACAATAGACCCACTGATAGGGCGCTCTAAACAGGGGATTGTGCATTGAAGACTTCTGGAGGCATAGAACAGGGACTAGACCTGCTGATAGGGTACTCTACAAAAGTGAATGTGCACTGAAAACTTCTCTAGGTAGGGGACAGAGATTAGACCTCCTGATAGGGTGCTCTGCACTGGGAAATGTGCACTGAAAACTTCTAGAGGAATACGACAGGGAATAGACCTGCTTATAGTGATCTCTCTAGAGGCAAATGTGCTTTGGAGACTTCTGAAGGAATAGGACTGTGACTAGTCCTGTTGACAGGGCGATCTGTTGAGGGAAATGTGCATTGAAGACATCTGGAGGAACAAGACAGGGATAGACCAGCTGAGAGAGTCTCCTTTATACGGATATGAGCAATGGAGTCTTCTGGAGGAATAAAACCAAGACTAGTCCTGCTGATAGGGTTCTGTATACAGGAGAATGTGCATTGAAGATATCTGGATGAATAGGACACGGCTCAGACCTCCTGATAGGGCCCTCTGTACAGGGAAAGGTGCATTAAAGTCTTCTGGAGGAATAGGACAGAGACTAGACTGGTTGATATGTGGCTTAATACAGGGGCCTGTTAGTTGAAGTCTTCTGGAGGAATAGGACAGTGACTTGACCTGCTGATAGGGCGCTCTATACAGGGAATTAGGTATTGAAGACTTTGGAGGGAGTAGGATAGAGACTACACATGCTGGTAGGGCGCTGTACAGGGTAATGTGCATTGAAGACTTCTGGAGGAACAGGAGCGGGACTAGACCTGCTGTTCGGGCACTCTGTACAGGGAAGTGTGCATTGAAGAAATCTGGAAGAATAGGACAGGGTAGATCTGATGATAGGGCAGTCTCTACAGGGAACTGTGCATTAAATATTTCTGGAGGAATACAACAGAGAATACATCTGTCGTTAGGGCGCTCCATACATGGCAATGTGCACTGAATAATTATGGAGGAACAGCACAGGGAATACACCTGCTGTTAGGGTGCTCTATACAGGGCAATGTGCACTGAAGATTTCTGGAGGAATAGGACAAGAATAGACCTGCTGATAGGGCACTCTATAGATGGAATTGTGCAATGAAAATTTATAGAGGAATTAGACAAGGATAGACCTGCTGATAGTGTGCTCTATGCCAGGAAATGTGCATTGAGAATTCTGGAGGAATACTACAGGGCCTAGACCTGCTGTTAGGGTGCTCTATACATGAGAATGTGCATTGAAGAATTCGGGAGGAATAGGAGAGGGATAGACCTGCTGTTAGGGCTCTCTATACAGGGGAATGGGCATTGAAGACTTCTGGGGAAATAGGACAGGGAATAGACAGGCTGGTAGGGTGCTCCAAACCCGGGATTGTGCATTGAGGACTTCTGGAGGAATAGGACAGGGACTAGACCTGCTGAAAGGGCACTCTTTACAGGGAAATGTGCATTGTAGATATCTGGAGGTATAGAACAGAGACTAGATCTGCTGATATGGCGCGCTATACAGGAGAATGTGCACTGAAAACTTCTCTAGGTAGAGGACAGTGACTACACTTCCTGAAAGGGCACTCTGTACAGTGGAATGTGCATTGAAGACTTCTGGAGGAATAGGAAAGGGAGTAGACCTGCTTATAGTTATCTCTGTAAAGGAAAATGTGCTTTGAAGACTTCTGCAGGAATAGGGCAGAGACTAGACCCGCTGATAGGGCAGTCTGTACAGGGAAATGTGCATTAAAGATTTCTGGAAGAATAGTAGAGAGACTAGACATGCTGAGAGGGCCCTCTATACTGGGGTATGTGCATTGAAGACTTCTGGCTGAACAGGACAGGGATAGACCTGCTGATAGGGTGCTCTATACAGCGAAATGCCCTTTGTGGACTTCTGGAGGAAAGGGACAGGGACTAGTCCTGCTGACAGGGCACTCTGTACAGGGAAATGTGCATTGAAGATATCTGGAGGAACAGGACAGGGATATACCTGTTGATAGGTCGCTGTATACAGGGAAACAGGGACTACAACCGCTGGTGGGGCCATCTATTCAAGGAAATTATCAGAGAAGCCTTCTGGAGGAATAGGACAGGGACTAGACCCGCTTATAGGACGCTCTATACAGAGAACTGTGCATTGAAGACTTCTAGGGGAATATGCCAGGGAATAGACCCACTGAATGGGCGCTCTATACAGGAAAATGTACATTGAAGCCTTCTGCAGTTATAGGACAGGGACTAAACTGCTGATAGGGCGCTCTATAGAGGGAAGTGCGCTTTGAAAACTTCTGGGGGAATAGGACAGGAACTAGACACGCTTAAAGGGCACCCTATACAGGGTACCGTGCATTGAAAACTTCTGGAAGAATAGGACAGGGACTAGACCCCCTGATAGGGCACTCTATATAGTGAATGTGCATTGAAGACTTCTGGAGGTATAGGACAGTAATTATACCCGCTTATAGTGCAGTCTATACAAGGAAATGAGCATTGAGGACTTCTTGAGGAATAAGACAGGGACTAGACCGTCTGATAGGGCACTCCATAAAGGGAAATGTGCATTGAAGACTTCTTAGGGAATAGAACCGAGATTAGGCCACCTGATAGGGTGCTCTATACACGGAAATGTGCATAGAAATCCTGTGGAGGAATTGGACAGGGACTACACCACCTGATGGGGCGCTCTATACAAGGAAATGTTCATTGAAGACTTCTGGTGTAATAGGACAGGAAATAGACACTCTCATAGGGTGCTCTATGCAGGAGAATGTGCACTGAAGACTTCTGGAGGAATAGGAAATGGATAGACCTGCTGATAGAATTCTCTATACAGGGAAATTTGCTTTGAAGACTTCTGGGGGAATAGGAAAGGGACTAGACCTGATGAAAGGGCGGTCTATACAGGGAAATGTGCATTGAAGACTTCTGGAGAAATAGGACTGGAACTAGACCCCCTGATAGGGCGTTCTATATAGGGTAATGTGCATTGAAGATTTCTGGAGGCATAGGACAGGTAATAGACCTGCTGATAGCATGCTCTATGCAGAGAAATTTGCTTTTAAGACTTCTGGAGCAATAGGAAAGGGACTAGACCCGCTGATAGGGCACTCTACACAGGGAAATGCACTTTGCAGACTTCTTGAGGAATAAGAGTGGACTAGACTGCTGAAATGGCACTCTATACAGGGAAATGTGCATTGAAGACCTCTGGAAGAATAGGACACGGATTACAACTGCTGATAGGGCGTTCTATACAGGGAAATGTGTATTGAAGACTTCTGGAAAAATAGGACAGGAAGTAGACATGCTAATAGGGCACTCTCTACAGGGAAATGTGCACTGAAGACTCCTGGAGGAATAGGACATGGAATAGACCCGCAAAAGGGGGCCCTATACGGGAAATGCACATTGAAGACTTCTTTAGGAATAGGACCGAGATTACACCTGTTGTCAGAGCGATCTATACAGGGAAATTTGCATGAAGACTCCCGGAGTAATAGGACAGGGACTAAACTGGATTACAGGGCACTCTCTACCGGGAAACATGCTTTGAAGACTTCTGGAGGAATAGGACAGGGACTAGACCTGCTGATAGGATGCTGTATACAGGTGCATGTGCATTGAAGACTTCTGGAGGAACAGGATAGGGATAGACCTGTTCATAGGGCGCTGTACACAGGGCAAAGTGCATTGAATACTTCTGGAGGAATAGGACAGACAATATACCTGCTGATAGGGCGCTCTATACAGGGGAATGTGCTAAAGTGTTCTGAAGGAATAGGACAGAGACTAGGCCTGCTGAAACAGCGGTGTTTACAGGGAAATGTGCATTGAAACTTCTGGAGGTAGAGGACAAAGACTAGACCTACTGATAGGACGCTCTGTACAGGGAAATGTGCATTGAAGACTTCTCGAGGTATAGGATAGGGACTAGACTGCTGATAGGGAGCTCTATAAAGTGAAATGTGCTTTGAGAACTTCTGCGGGAATAGGACAAGAACTAGACCCGCTTAAAGGGCGCTTTATACAGGGTACTGTGCATTGAATACATCTGGAGGAATAAGACAGGGACTAGACCTCCTGATAGGGCTCTCTATGTAGTGAAATGTGAATGAAGACTTCTGGAGGTATAGGACAGGTACTAGACCCACTTATAGGGCGCTCTATACAAGGAAACGATCATTGAAGACTTCTGGAATAATAGGACAGGAAAAAGACCCGCTCATAGGGCGCTCTATAGAGGACAATGTGCACTGAAGACTTCTGGAGGAATAGGAAAGAGATAGACCTGCTGATAGGGCGCTCTATACAGGGCTTTTTGCTTTGAAGACGTCTGGGGGAATAGGAAAGGGACTAGACCCAATGAAAGGGCACTCTATGCAGGTAAATGTGCATTGAAGACTTCTGGAGGAATAGGACAGGCATTAGACCCCCTGGTAGGGTGCTCTATATAGGTAAATGTGCATTGAAAACTGCTGGTGGAGTAGGACAGGTAATAGACCTGCTTATAGGGCGCTCTATACAGGGAAATGTGCTTTGAAGACCTCTGGAGGAATAGGACACTGAGTACACCTGCTGATAGGCCGGTCTATACAGGGAAATGTGCATTGAAGATTTCTGGAGTAATAAGACAATGACTAGACATGGTGATAGGGCGCACTCTACAGGGAAATGTGCATTGAAGACTACTGGAGGAATGGGACAGCGACTAGCCTTGCTGTTAGGGCACTCTATACAGGGAATGTGCATTGAAGACATCTGGCGGAAACGGACAGGGAATAGACCCGCTTATAGGGAGCCCTATAAAGGGAAATGCACACTGAAGCCTTCTTGAGGAATAAGACCGAGATTACACCTGCTGTTAGTGCGTTCTCTTCAGGAAAATGTGCATTGAAGAATTCCGGAGGGATAGGACAGGTATAAACCTGCAGAAAGGGCGCTCTATACAGGGAAATTTGCATTAAAGACATCCGGAGTAATAGGACAGGGATTAAATCTGCTGATAGGTCGCTCTATACAGGGAAATGTGCATTGAAGACTTCTGGAGGAATAGGATACGGACTAGACCTGCTGATAGGGTCTCTCTACAGGTGCATGTGCATTGAAGAATTCTGGAAAAACAGGACAGGGATAGACGAGCTGATAGGGCCCTCTGTACAGGGAAATGTGCATTGAAGGCTTCTAGAGAAACAGGACACGGATAGACCTCCTAACAGGGCACTGTATACAGGGGAATGATCATTGAAGACTTCTGGAGTAATAGGACAGGAAAGAGACCCTCTCATAGGGTGTTCTATACAGGGGAATGTGCATTGAAATATTCTGGAGGAATAGGACAGAGACTAGACCTGCTGAAGGGTGGCGTTTAAGGGAAATGTGCACTGAAAACTTCCTGAGGTTTAGAACAGAGACTAGACCTTCTGATAGAGCACTCTATACTGGAGAATGTGCAATGAAGACTTCTGGAAGAATAGGACAGAGGCTAGACCCCCTGATTGGACTCACTATATAGCGAAATGTGCACTGAATTTTTGGAGTTATAGGGCAGGTACTAGACCCACCTATAGGGTGCTCTATACAGAGAAACATTCATTGAAATCTTCTGAAGGAATAAGCCAAGGATTTGAGCTGTTGGTAGGGCGCTCTATACAGGGAAATGTGCATTGAAGACTTGTGGAGGAAAAGGACCATAACTATACCTGCTTATATGGTGCTCTGTACAAGGAAATGTGCATTGAAGACTTCTTGAGGAATAAGACAGGGACTAGACCATCTGATAGGGCTCTCTATAATGGGAAATGTGCATGGAAGACTTCTTGAGGAATAAGACAGGGACTAGACCATCTGATAAGTCTCTCTATAATGGGAAATGTGCATTGAAGACTTCTTGGGGAATATAACTGAGATTAGGCCTGCTGATAGGGTGCTCTATACCCGGAAATGTGCATAGAAAACCTCTGGAAGAATAGGACAGGGACTACACCCGCTGATTGGGCGCTCTATACAGGAGAATGTGCACTGAAGACTTCTGGATGAATAGGAAAGGGATAGACCTGCTGATAGGGCTCTCTATACAGGTAAATGTGCATTGAAGTCTTCTGTGGGAATAGGAAAGGGACTAGACCAGCTGAAAGGGCGCTCTATACAGCAAAATGTGCTTTGAAGACTTCTGGAGGAAAAGGATAGGTAATAGACCCGCTGATAGGGCTCTCTATACAGGGAAATGTTCATTTTTAGTTTACTCTTTTAAATATAGTTGTATATACATGTCAATTCCAAACTCCCAAGTACACTTACATAAAAAATTCAGTCTAATATATTTTTTCTACCTTTATCCCATACACTTTAAGATTCCCTAACATACACATTCCCAGGTGTTGCAATATAAGTTGGAAAAACTTTGTATTCTTTTTGTTTGTTTGTTTTAGTGGCAATAATTTTGCTAGTTTGTTGTTATGGGTAATTATTTTGTTTGTGGATGGCCCTGAAGCCTGCCAAGCCTGGATTCTGGTGATGAGTCTGAAAGTAAAGAGAGATGGTTGAGCCAGTTTCTGAAGAGGATCAGGTGTTCCCAGACAAGCAAGTTCCACAGGGGAGGCCAATACAAGTTTTCAGGGGAGGGAGGCTGACAGGTTTCCTCAGTCAGAGAACTTGGTAAATGTGCGTTAGTCACTGAGGAAGCCAATATCCTTTGCCATGAACCATACATGACTCCTATTCCAGACCTGGAAGAGCTACAGGAGGAGATCAGGCAAGAGCTGGAGCAGCTGCAAGCCCTGCTGCTTCCCCCAGACCCACCCAGTGAGCCAGCAGATAGTGAGAACTTGTGTCATCATCCTCTGCTGGTGTACCCGAGGCCCACACGAATATTTAGGGTATAATGGCTGCTTCTGCCTTTCCAATCTCATGTACATTTCTCCTAAACTAAACCACACAAGGAAGAGAATTCAGGAAAACATAGCTCCAACTTAACTAGGTTGATACAGTAAGGAAAATAATATCATCACAATTTCATATCCATATTAATGTGGGCTTATACCCACATACACAGTAATATTAGAACCTTTTTTTTTCTGTTTGGTTTGAACTGAATTCACATGAAGTATCAAGTTCTGACGACTCCTTTCTCAGTGTCACACTGAATTCTGATTGAATTCTTTTATTTTCTTGCTTGATTATTGGATCCAGCATTTGTATGGTTTCAGAAGAAATAATACAAAGTTTCAGATTTGAGTTGCCAATGAAAATCTTTGACTGTGGCCAAGGTTTCCCAGATGAATACGTGGCCTCAGTCTTCTTCAGGATTCTCATCAATCTACATCATTATCATTTTTGCATGTGGATTTCAAAAGCACATTTATGTGCGGACATAGCCTGCTGAAGAGAAAAATTTCTCAAATATACGATGCATATTTTAACACCATCAGTGAGATCCCTTGCTGCATCCTCAGGCAACGGCTGATAAATTACTGAATGTTTTATTTATTCAATTCAAACAAAACTCCAGTTGGTCCCTAGTATTTTCTTTCAAAATCTCAGAAGATAGGAAATTTCTAGGTCCGATGTCAGGTCCAATATTTCTGTGCAGGAGAAAGCTGATTGGAAGAGGGAGTCTGGAGCTTCTTGAAATGGCATTTTACATAATATTGGGAGAAAAAAAGATCAAGGGTAAGGAAATTATAAAGGTGATGAGTGACCCTAAATTTGCCATTGAACCACCCTGGGTGCTGCCACTACCTTTATTCTTGGTTTGCTGTTGTCTAAGCCAATAGCCTTTTAAATATCCCATTTAGTAAAGAACACTGACTTGCCCCCAAATGGGCTAGCAATAAGAAGCAAGACAATCCACATCTAAATCTCTTCACTTATATTTTCTCAGCAAAGTTGGCAGGAGGGAAGGAAGAAAAAGAAGGTATCAGGAAGGAGATGGTCCATGGTTGTAATGCTTTATCAGACCTGTGACTCTCCAATATTTTTGGTTCTATGCTTCTTACAAGGCTTTCCAACAAGCCAGTAAAAGAACCTACTTTCAAAGCAGAAATAGAGAAACAGACATAGAGAACAAACATATGGACACCAAGGGGGTGTGGGTGGGATGGACTGAGAGATTGGGATTGACCTAGGTACACTACTATGTATGAAGTAGGTGGTATGTGAGGGCTTACTGTATAGCACAGGGGAAAAAAGAAAGAATAAAAAGAAGGTACAATCTGTTTGCAGGACTTATATTAAGTTAACCTTAAAAATGCATTCCAATCTACCTTAGGTGCAGACAAATACTGTTTGATTCCACTTATATGAGGTGCCTAGAGTAGTCAAATTCATAGTCAGAAAGAACATTGGTATATGCCAGGAGTTGGGGGGGTGGAGGGGTGGGGACAGAGTTTCAGTTTAGGAAAGTGAAAAACTTGGGAGATGGATGATGGTGAGAGTTGCACAGTAATGTGAATGTACTCAGTGCCACTGAACTCTACAGTTAAATATGGTTAAAATAGTATGTTTTATATTATGTGACTTTTACCACAATTAAAAAAACATTAAAAGAAAACATGGGGGTGATTTGCAAATGTCTGAAAGGGGATGATTTATTTTTAGGATTTCACATTCTTACACAGTTTCAGGTTTGAATTTCTAATACATTTGATAGAGGAGAAGACACCCATGACCGTGTTAACCCTATTTCCACAAGTTAGATGGAAGGGAGTTAAGAAGGAAGGGGATACGAAGTGGTTTGCTGAGACTGGGAACTAACTAGCTTTCTTCTCACTCGCCAGCCAGTCTGCTCACATGGAATTTCTCTAGACAGTTATTGGTGAAGACAAGTCATTAATTCTTGTCAATTGTGTTTTTTCAGTAGAGCAAGTACTAAGTTTCTTGCACTTAAATACTTTCTAAATAAAGGTAAATGTGAATTATTATATACTCTTATGTCTGCATGTAGTCTAAATGACCACTTCAGTGAAAGTTTTCATAAGCGTTATGACTCAAATTTTACACATAAATAAAAATGTATATTAAGGGTTATATTGTCTAAGGGTTTTTTTTAAATGAATTATCCAAATCAGTTAGTGTTCAATGTCAGTTATCACATATGTAGGAATTTGGATGGTCCAGAAAAATAGCAGATAGAAATGATTTGCAGGAATTCCTTATAAGGTCATCCCTGATTCATTTCCTCATGTATATTGCTCTTTATATTTTGAATTTCAGCATCTTTCTGCTTCAGAGGATGAGTAAAGTTTATCTTGAATCAAGGGTTGTTTGAATTATTTAGATGCTTACTGAAAGTCAAAATATAGCTGAAATTCTAGACACAGTAAGAAGATAGCTTCCTTATCTCTTTGTGGCTCAGTCACCTGAGTAAATCTACATTCTTCCAAAAAGAAGTTGTTTTGGGGGAAAACTGATATCTGGGTCCCTATGTATGACTTTCTTTACCCATGTGACCAGATCAACTCTTACAGTCCTTAAATTCCTTTAGAAGATAAACTAGTTCAGACTGAAAAAATTTAGTTAAACCAATAGTCTGACTTAACTGACTTATTTTATTATGCTTTGCTCCAAGATTGAATTGTGCAGAGAATATATTTTGGAAAAATGGCCTGATGAGTAATAACATGGGTTCTGTCAAGAGCTCTTCCATATAACAAACATTCTTTTGCTAAACAGAGAGTTTTGCCTTGATTATTATTGTTTCCATTCTCTGAAGTAAATGAGCAAAACTATCCAACAATCCAAATCTGTGCAGAGAGTTGAGACCCAAGATGTCTCTAAGCCATTACTGGAGCCAGTGTGGGTTGTCTTAGACTTTTCTCCTCATGCCCCAGCAGCTCTCCTGCTTAAATCCAAATGAAGAGAAAGAACTGCTGGATCCACAGGAGCAGAGTGACATCTAATAGGGATTGGGGAATAAAATGGATGCTACAAACTATGATAACTCATGTGTCTGGATTAGCTCCTCAGAGAATTTTCTTTCTCTGAATTCTGAAGGGGAACTCCCCCAAGGGTAACAAATGTTCACAAACCGTAGATCTTTTAAAGACATAATTACTTTGCCCATAAGAGACCTAAGAGAAATTTCTGTCTGTCTCTGCTTGGAATCACGGCCACCTCTTGGATTAATGAATTCTGTGTCCTCCAATCACCTCATTATGTACCTCTGCTTTATATGAGTAGCCAAATGTATCAGAATACACTTTAAAGAATGTGAGTCATTATTTTTTATGATTTGGACTCGCTGGTTTGTAAGTAAGCCATTAACTATGCTAAAAATAATAGATACTATCTGCCGGAAAACCTGTGTAGTAATTGGGCCCATTGCCAAGAGCACCAAAGAAAGGGGTGGAGAGAAGAGGGACTCTGATGGTGGAAAAAAAAAGGAAAATACCCTTTCAATTTTGTAAGGTTAAAAAAACAGTCCTTTTACCAGAAAGTTTAATTTTATAGTGCTGTGGATTCACACAGCCAAAAATTTTGAGACCATATTCAAACCACACTCAGTCTATTTTATGGTAAAGAATTCAAAATATCCATGTTTGTTTTCTCACAGAAAAAGAAGTCTCAGTCTTTCTGGTCATGATACCTCTCCCAAATTTTTCATTTAAGCATCCCCAAGAGAAGCAAATAGGAGTCTGTGGTCTGAATTAGGTGTTTCAGTATTTTAGCAGCTTCTTCTGTTAAATGATATCTTCTTCTTAATAGCTAGTTTCAAGCTAAATCCAAAGTTCACAAAGTGCATTTATTTAAAGAGAGAGTCTCTCTCTTTCTCTCTGTATATATATTTGTTTGGTTTAATACCTGTCTACCCCCCTTTAGAATGTAAGTTCCATGAGATCAGGGACTTTGTTTTCTGCTCTATCTTCAGAGCCCAAAACACAGAGAGTTTGGCCCACAATAAGCTATCAATAAATATTTGTTAAATAATTGGCCAGAATATGGAGTTAAAATATGAAACTAACTATAGAAATAATTTTATTAAAGCATAAACCTAGGAACTAAAGTTTCCCATAACTAGACGGTATGACATGGTTATTAAACATAGAGTTTGTACTTAAAAAGCAGAGAAATGAATTTCATGATTTTCATTTGAAAAGTGTAATTTAAGTGTACTTCTATGATCAGATTTATTTTTAGATAAAAAGCCATGAACTTCATCTCATTACATTAATTGGCTTCTTTGGCCAACTAGCATCTGAAATGGTATAAGTCAAATGCATTAGCAGGTTCATTCATTCAACAAATTAGTATTAGCACCCCTGCTATGAAAAGCTCTTTGCTAAGTATTAGACATACAAAGCTGAAAAAGATATGGTCTTCTCCTGCGATCAGCTTGTGGTCCAAAAGAGAGACAATAAATCAAATTTATAACAGCACACATTTCCTATGCTAAATACTCATGCAGAGTGCTACCTGAGCTAAGAGGGGTGTACACTAATGATTGGGGGCAGGCAGAGAATGCTTTCTTGAGGAGATGATGTTAGACCTATTTCTTGAAAGATGAGTAAAATTTGACAAGATGAAGAAACAGAGAAGGACACTTTAGGCAGAAGGGACTGCATGCTGAAGGTGGAGTGACTTGAGACATCATCATGCAATTATTTTTTCATGCCTCATGCTTCTTTATTAATTATATTTTTTGCTTTTTTTCATGGAAAGGCATTTTATTTTAAATATAGCTGTGTGTACTTGTCAATCCCAAACTCCCAATCATCCTGCAATTTAAATACTGTTCTCTATGATTGAAGAAAGGTTAGCTAGAATGAAGCAAGGAGATGACCTCATGCTTCTGGTGCGTACGGACTTTACCAGTCTTCAGTAATCATCGTACAGAGCCAAGGTAGGGACCTCTCAAGATACATTCCTGCTTTAGTCCGTTCATTTTGAGTATCATTTGTGTCAACAATAAAGGAAAAAACATGTGGTTTTTCATTTTTTGTTTTTGAGATGACATTTTATGTCTGAGGCATTTTATCCATATCATCTGTTGAAATGGTCATTGTCAGGGATTGACTTAGAGCAAATAAACCTACATAAACTAATTCTACTGCCAGAGCAATTAACTGTACATTTTGGAGTGGGCTTCACTGATAGAATATTGGGCCAATCTCTCCACATAGGAATTTTTCCAATTCAAATGAACAGTGTTCTAATCATGAGCTGGTCACAAACTCCAGTTTTTCAGTTGCAGTTACAACGGCAATTTATATGCAATATAAATGAATGAAAAAGTTAATTATCTTATTTGTCAATCATAAAATTATAAGGTTATATTCAAAGAGAAGGGTCTTAAAGCAGGAATGAATGTGACAAATATAGAAAATTTGTCAGACAATGCAAAAAAAAAAAAAAAGGGGGGGAGAAAAAAAGGGAAAAAAAGAGAAAAAGAGAGTGGAGAGAATGGATGGCCATCTGCATCTTGTAGCATGGAGTTATGGATATATGTGGTGTCCTGAAGGGAGACTGGGCTGGAGAGGGAGGCAAGGACCAGGGACTTGAAAACCATGGGGATAAGTTACTCATTGCAATGACATGCTCAACTTTGCATTTAAAATTCTAATGTTGAAAGAAAATGCTACAAGCAAAACATAAAACCTATATTTCCACTAAATAAATTTTCAACATTTTCTTTCACTAACGTTTAATGCTGTCAGATAGCACTTGCCATTATACACTACTTTCTAAAGAATATAAAGTATGTCTCCACTGTCCTCAGTATCATTATTCTTGGCATCAATAGCTATATACATATATAATAGAGTTATACCTTTGTATAATATCCTTTTGGGTTATATTTCTTTAAGCATTCATGAGATTTCAAAATAGACAGGAGAATTTAATTTTTGGTTGTAGCCTACATTCATGCCTCCACATACATATATATTTGGACCCAAGCAATATCACCAGTTTTTGCTTTCTTTAATGCAGGAGGAGTTGGAAGGGAAGGCTTGCCTTCTTTTAGCCAGATAGGTGCATCTGTACTAAAAGACACTTGTTGAAGCGTTTATAAAATCTTATGTTTAAGTAGGCCCTTTTTTGTCACAATGAGTAAAACAGCAGAGGCAGGGTTTTCAACCTAAGGAAAAGTAAAAAAATAGTAAATAAAAACATCAATAGAAAAGCTGGTCTTCTATCCACCCACCTCGGTAGAGAACTAAAACAAACAATGGCAACTAATTAGTGTTGGCCCTGGCAGTGTTCTAAGAAGCCAAAAATGAAACACCCACAAAAGAAAATGGTCCCTTATTCACTGCACAAGTTTGTTTTTACTTTTGAGTAATGAATAAATAAGACTCAAAAGATAATGCAGAAAATATGAAAGTGCAGTGGGTTTGTAACAAGAAAGTGTTTAAACCTGTCCTTAGTCCATAACCAAACCTGTAAATTTTTTAATTGAAAAATTTAGAATGTTCTTCTAAGATTATCCAAACTGAATATTTGACATCTCCCTTTATCTAGTGATTTAGCAGAATGAATAAAATATTTTAAATAAGTGAAAAAAAAGAAAGGAAATAACATTTAACTCTTCCAGATGACACAGCAAACACTGATGGATTTTGCCTGGGTCTTGAGGCAAGAGCCGGGTTACCTTAGGCACCCTCCTAACAGACCTCACAAGTATTTTATTTCCTGCTTCCTTTGTCAACAAACTGACATGCCATGGGTGGCACACACACGTCCTCTGAAAAGCTGAATTCTGCCTATTGAAATGGGCCTATTTTTCAAAAAACATAATATATGTAAAACAAAAAATGTATACCACATTTGCTCTGAGGTCCCAAAGCAAAGAGATAGATTATCTAAAGCATATCAAAAAGAGAAAATGATTTCAGAAAATGGTAGCATTGTAGAAAGAATATAGCTAGACTTCCAATGGAATTAGTGTAAAGAGAACAAAAATTTTGGATGCTGATTAGTTTGTTTAAATAATAAATCAGTTTCCTCTAAATATTTTTGGTCATGTCTAATATGGAATAATATTAACATGTTACTGTCCAAGATATATTGGTTAAAAAGTTAGCTGGGATACTGAATTGCATGATTCCATTATGACCACAATAATAACAACACTAATGCCACAGCCACACATGCTTCTTTGTGGTGCATGTACTCACATGCATGTATATGTGTGCCTGTAGGTGTGCATAGAAAAAAAGGGCTTAAAAGGTACACATTAACCCAATACCAGTGACTAGCCCTAAGTAGGGCAGGAAGAACAGAGGTTCCATTGTGTTGAGGACACTATGTATACACCTTGATGTTGTTCCAAATGTCTGCAGTGAACAAAAGTGGTTTTGTAAATTTAAAAGAAACTTTAAAAATGTTTCCTTAATTTCTGAAGCCTCCAGCTGCTAAGTCAGAGAGGCAGAAGAGTGGCAGCAATGAGTAAAAGAGGGTATTACCTCTAGTAGCTGCCTCTTTCCTCCACTCTACCTGATACCAAGCTTTCTCCATCTTATATTGAGAAGATTTTTTAAAAATTTGGATCCATCTTCTATATTAAAAAAAAACAAAAAGAAAAGAAAAGAAAAAAGAAAAAAAAAAGAAAGATGCTGGGGGTGTTATACTCACTGGGCATGGGATGTCCTGAAGGCCAATAGAGGTAGGATTTTTCAATCCTTTACGAGAACTCTTCCCATTGTTGGAAATAGAAACTGGTTTGGCCACTGGCACTTGCTCCCTGGAGTACCTCATAATCCCCTGAATGCAATAGAGGATTATGAACAGTGAAAACTCAGGAAACCTGATAGGTCATTGAACATTATTTGGAAAACAATGGCCTTTAAGTTGCAACTATATATTAAGACTTAATAACTAACTAACCTCCATAATCACCAAAAATTTATCGACAAAAATCTTAAACAGAAAATCAATTTTCTTGTTCAAGGTGGAGAGCTTGTTTAATTAGAATGAGCACTTAATAAGGGATAAACTTTCACAACTTACACAGGACTATCATTTTTTAAAAGCCAAGCCAACTGAGTTCATTATATGAACTCCCTTTCCAAAGGAAAATAATCGAAAGAGGGACATCTTTGTCATTAAGCATCTTTACCATTGAAGAGCTAAAGCTTTTCCCTGAGATAGTTAAGGGCGCTTTAGAAAAAGTGTCTGTGTGTCCAGTGGCCGGGCCTGTGAGTCATATTTTCAAGACTTTTGCCTCTTCCCACACATAACACTCCTCACCCTCCCCAGAAACTCATAGGTAAACAATGTGGCCAGAGGACATGTCTCCAGAGTTCATATTTGCCCTTTGAATATAAATGAGATCGGCAAATATTTTAAGAGGGATAAATTCTTAACTTAAGTGCCAGAAAGAAAAGGAAAGCCAGATCCTGTGAAGGTATTTACAAAGTGAGCGAGTTTGAGTAAAGCACAGTGTCAAATGCCAAGAATGCAGGTGGAATGGCTTTCCCCTTGGACACTACAGAAACAGAGGGAGCCCAGAAAGATGTAGCTACCACTTAGGTGTAATTCTGGAGAATTCCCTGTAGAGTAGACCTTCTGTCACTGGAGCTCTGTTACCTTTGATATTGCATCTATTTGAAGTCCTGGACCCATCAGGAAAGTTCCCAGAAATTCTGGAGTGAATATATTCAATTAGGAACTTTATAAAGAAGCCTTGGCTCATACACATCTAAGCAAACAGGCTGTAAAGAAAAGGCCAAGGTCATGCAAGCACGAGGTAGAATTAGCCATAAGCAAGAAGCATGAAGGTTTTTTTTTTTTTAATTTATTTATTTATTTTGGCTGCATTGGGTTTCCGTTGCTGTGCGCGGGGCTTTCTCTAGTTGCGGTGAGCGGGGGCTACTCTCTGTTGCGTTGCGCGGGCTTCTCATTGCAGTGGCTTCTCTTGTTGCATGCAGAGCACAGGCTCTAGGCGCATGGGCTTCAGTAGTTGTGGCATGAGGGCTCAGTAGTTGTGGCTCGTGGGCTCTAGAGCGCAGTCTCAGTAGTTGTGGCGCACGGGCTTAGTTGCTCTGAGGCATGTGGGATCTTCCCCGACCAGGGCTCGAACCCGTGTCCCCTGCATTGGCAGGTGGACTCCCAACCACTGCACCACCAGGGACGCCCAGCATGAAGGTTTTGTTACAGAACACAATGTGGAACAACAATTCCTCATTTTGGGGACTGATATGACCCATTTTAATATATGCACGTCTCCATGAGCCAAATTAACCGTACATTTTCCAGTTCCTTATATCATTTGACTGTGTGCAGCCAAAGTCTGAAAGACAGCAAGTTAATTTATGTACCCTTCTCTTGCCAAGTGTGATTAATTGATGTAATATGTGAATTTCCTTTATATAAATGGTAAAAGTGCATCTTCATTTATATCCATATATATTTTAGATAAATGCTTTCAGCAGGATGATCTCATTGGGGCAGTCGTAGGCAGTTGCTTCTTCACAGTTCAATTTAGGTGATATTTATTGCACTTATTACTCAAAAGATGTTGTGCTTTGTGCCATGGAGGAAATAGGTAAAACTCTTTTCTGCTCTCATAGAGCTTAAAATCTGGTAGAAAAGATCAGCTTTGCCCTTTCCAGATCTGTCATCCGAATCCTCCTGTCTTCTTGACCTCAGTAAATGGAACGACTATCTACTTTGTTACTAAAGCTAAATATTTAGGAGTCATCCTTTATTCCCTCTTCTTAATCCATACATCCATTTCATGAGCAAATCTTATACATTGTATTTCCAAAATGTATCATGAATTTGCCTTCTTGTCACCTTTTGTGTCACCAACCATTTCTTATCTATTGCTGAAAACAAATTACTCCCAAACTTTAGTTGCATCAAATGACTTTTTTTTTTTAATGCCCACAGATTCTGTGGATCAGGAATTCAGACAGGGCATGACAGGGAGACGCTGGAAGCTAAAGCCATATGATCCACTCACACATTGGGTGGTTGATGCTGGCTGGGTGCTGGCTGTCTCAGTTCCTCTCCATCTGGGTCTCTCCATGAGGTCTCTCCACAGAAGGTAATTTGGGCTTCCTCACAGCACGGTGGCTGGCTTCCCATGTCGTGAGTGCCCCAAAGAGAAAGAGCAAGGAGGAAGCTGTATCCTTTTATTGTCTAGCATCCAAGCCATGATGCCACTGCTGCCACACTCTACGGTTTAGAGCAGTCACAAGCCTCTACTCAGTTCCACTGGAGGGAGCATTGACCTCACCCTTCCATGGAAGCATAGTCAAAGCATGTGGGATACAAGATATCCTAAATCTGGCTTACTGTAACATTCTAACCAGCTTCCCTATTATCCTATATTTGCCTCAGTCCATTTTCCCTGCCAAGGACTGAGTAATCGTTCATTTTACATGACAACATTTAAAACAGAAACTGTCATCTCCTCACATAGAGCCCTCCAATGGCTTTCCATTGCAGTCAGAATAAAATCTAAATGTCTTTCCTTGGCCCACACAAGTCTGCATGCTCCCCTCTTGCTTTATGCATAGTCTTCTATTTCCTCGAGAATGCAAGCTCTTTTCTCCTCCTTAGGATTTTGATATGCCTTTGCCTCTGCCTGAAGTGTTCTTCCTCCACTCTTTCCATAGCTGTATTCTTCATAACCTTACCTCTCAGCTTAAGTTTCACCTTCTCAGCAAGGCCTTCCCTGACCACCCATGATGGTTAATTTTGTGTCAACTTGACTGGGTCATGAGATGCCCAGATATTTGACTAAACATTATTTCTGAATGTGTCTGAGATGGTGTTTCAGATGAGAAGAGCATTTGAATAGGTGGACTCTGTAAAGAAGATTGCCCTCCTCAATGTGGGTGGGCTTTATCCAATCCACTGAGAGCCTGAATACAACAAAAGGTGAAGGGGAGAATTCACCCCGTTTCTGAATAACCAGTTAAGCTGGGACATGGATTTTCTCCAGCCCTTAGACCAAGACTTCCTCCATCACTCCCTGGTTCTCAGGCCTTCAGACTCAGAATAAACTACTCCATTGGCTTTCCTGTGTCTCCAGCTTCCAGAAGGCAGACTGTGGGTCTTCGCCATAATATATGACTGAATTCCTCTTAATTTCTCTCTCTGTTCTGTTTCTCTGGAGAACCTTGACTAATATAGCCCCGATGTAAAATTCCTCAGCCTCTGTGATAGTTTTAAATCAGCCCCTTGTTTGTTTCTTCTACTCATAACATTTCTTAAAACATATTATTTATTTGTGCTTATTTGTTTCTTTTCTTCTCTCTCTTCTTCTCCTTCTCCATCTCTCCTTCTTTCTATTTTTTGACCTATTCCTCCCACTAGAATATGAAGTCCATGAAGTTGTTCTCTGTCCTGTTCTAATACCAGGATTGTGCCTGGCCTATAGTAGGTGTCCAAGAAATATCTTTGAAAAAAATCCTTAAATATATTTTACAAAAATTATAGAAGAATCTATCATGTGAAAGCTCTAAAGAAAAGTATCAAGTTCAAAGTGCGATGGGTTGCATTTAACCAGAATTATCAAGGAAGGTTTCATGAAGGCAGATTTGTGTTGTGTTTTGAAGTATGTGTGTGAGAGGAGAAAAAAGATGATAGAGAAGGAGAGAGTCACTCAGACAGGTAAAGCAGAGAGTATTGAGGGAAATTCCAAGCGGCAAGTTAGACAGAAAATAGGATGCTTAAGAAGTTAGTAGAGGAAAGGAGTGGAAGAGTAGTGTGGGCAAGATGATGAATGCCCTTCAGTGTTGTATTTAGGGATTTTGACATTCTTCTACAATCAATAAGGCCCTATTTAATGGTTTTCAGCACAGATTGAGACATGAAGTGAATTGTATCAAAAAGACTGTCCTGGCAAGAGCATATACTGTAGAGGAATGAAATTGATTAAATGTTATGTACATTTTTTCCTTAGATATGTTATCTGTCAAAGGCCTAAATGATCCTATAGAACTTTTAGCTAAAATCCAATTCAGAAAACTGAGGCAATTATTCTACCCTATAAACTAGAATTATGATGCCATTTCTACTTCTTACAAGCAGAGAGACTAGAGATATTCCCAGGTAGAACCTTATTTTCTCGGAATTTACACCTAATTACTAAAATTCCTCTTCCATAACGTACGTACAATTGGGTTCTACAGGTAAATATCAACTTTCCTCTTAGCAATAACATGATTAGTAATAGCATGATTTGCCTAAATGAAACATTGATTCTAGGAAGTTACTTCTCTCAACTTTAAGGTTTTAGGACCTAACTAGGGGGAAAAACATTGTGGTTAAAATAAGGGTGATGCTGACCATTATATTAATTAATTAATTAATTAATTAATTAATTAATTTAAGGGAAATGATCTCTAAATACAGAAACCATTCTTCTGTGAGTTTCCTAGTGTACAGAATAGCAATTTGGTATTCCCATTTTTATTAAGCTACCTCAAGAAATGCAGATGGCATTCCTCCCCAAAAGGGGCACAAGTTTTCTCTATTGCAGTTTCCAATATAAAAGCCATCTCACCTTTATAAAATCTATTTACCTGATGGCATGAGACCTGAAGGCTTGGAGCAATAATGGCAATGCCAAAGGTATAAATCTTCTCAACCAGGAGAATTTTGCCCCATGGTGCTTTTTTTTTTTTGAGGACAGATATAAATCCAAGAGGAAAATAGATACTTAAATACAGGTATGATATTACACTTGTGAATAGCAGTCCAGGAAAAAAACCCTGTTTTTGATCTGTTAATATTTAGACCATTTCTGTTTAATGCCACCATTTGGATGGACATTTTTAGATTTGTCTTCCTCTTGATCCTCATTATAGCCACCGCTGTACTTGCTTTGACCCAAAACTAAACTCATAGCATCATCAGATGGAGCCAGTTAATACCTAACAAATTGGTTTTTGCTTGAGAAAATCATTTCAGTACTTTCTCCTGAGAGAGGTTTTTATTTGTATCTCTTATCAACTAGATTATTGAGAGGATAAATTTTTTTCTGAATGCCCCACATTCTGATTAACAAAGTCCTTACTTGCTGGTTGCTGTTTTGATGAGGATATTTTAGAAGCAGAGGGGAAAACCTGATTAAGTTAGCCACGTGGCACTTAAACTGGAGTATAAAAACTTCCTAAGAATGTGTTGAGTTTAACAAATGCTTTATTACTTAAAAAAAAATCACAAAACCTGGAGTATAATAAATTCTAGTGGGAGGCCCTGGATTTGGCAGTTAGGACTAATAATTATGGTAGATTTGGGAACATAGTTGCTGACAGCATGGCTCTGGGTAAAGTTTCTCTGTGAGCACAGATCTCTATTGACATATGGGAGGCTCATTCTCACAGCTCTCTGCCCCCGTGGCACCCCACACATTGTTATTATGGCACTATTATAGCACTTTTTTTTAAATATAACTGTTTATTTGTCTATCTTCCCCACTAGACTGTGAACTCTTTGAAGCTAGATATTTTTCCCCCATTTTCATCTTATTCACCACTGTAGTCCTAAAAAGCATATAAGTCTGATCCATAGAAAAATTGTTATATATTTATTGTGTATGTGTGGTTTTTTAAATAATCAGGTACAATTGTCTCTAAAATGATAGATTAAACTGCCTTTTCTAGGTGACATCAGTAACATCTTGAGTCATTACTAGGCATCTGATGAAATAAGGATCCAGGTAAAATTCTTTTGCCCTCAGATTTGTTTAAACTTCAGTGGATTTTAATCCTTGTCAATTATTTCAATCAGTTCCTCAAGCACAATAAGCTCTGTATTCATTTTGTTACCAAGTCCAGTACAGTACTGCTTGCCACACTACTGACCAATAAATCGAGGAATGAGCTGTTGGGGCAAAAAATAGCAACCTTATTTGGAAAGCCAGCAGACCTAGAAGATGGTAGACTAGTGTCCCAAGAACCATCTTGCCCAAGTTAGAATTCAGGCTTCTTTTATACTAAAAAGGGAGAGGGTGTGGTTGGTTGCTGCAAAGTTCTTGGTACCAGAATCCTTTGTTCTTGCAGCTGTCCACATGTGTCTGGTCACAAGTTTCCTATAAACTCTCAACATAATGACCTATATGGGAAAAGAATCTAAAAAAGAGTGGATATATGTATATATATAACTGATTCACTTTGCTGTAGAGCAGAAAGTAACACAACATTGTAAATACAGTACTCCAATAAAAAAAAAAAACTTCAACAAGACAAATATTATTGTCTGTTCTGCAACTTTTAATCTCTATATGAATGGAAGTGTTATACCTTTAAATGTAAGAGTCTTGAGGATAAGCTATCCTGTATATTTCAGGCTATAGGCAACATTCTTAACTTGTAGCAACAGCAATAGAATACAAAGGTTAAAGTAAAAGAAGCAGATCCAATAGAGAGTCAGATTTGTTCTTCCCTATTACAATTCCATGAGTCCTTCTTATTCTATATATTTGCTGTATATTCCCTTAAGAGATTAATCTGTTTTCCCCTTCTTAAAAAATAAAATGAAATATTTCAAATGCATTGACAAAAATAGAGAATAAGTAAAACATTAGTGTACAAACCACCCAGTTTTATCAAATCTTAACGTTATGTTACATTTATTTCTCATAATTTTTAAGAAGTTAAACATCATGTATATAATTGAGGGTTTCTATATACCTCTCAGTAAGTCACATAAAGTAACATCTAAAATTTGGCCATTGGAATGAGCAATATAAAGGTTATTGATAATTTTTGACAAGAAATCTTTCAGTGGGATGGTAGGGAGAAATGTTGATTGGAATGGGTTCAAAAGAGAAAGGAGAATTTCTGGTAGAAACACAACTGTGTAACTCAGCATTTCCCTACTTGTCTTGGATAAAATACATTTTCTGAAAATAACGAGCTCATCCTGAATTATAAAACCCATGTCATTTGCTTTCAAGTATGATAACTGAAATGAATAAGACTTGGGGTAGTACCCTCTTGGATGTAGTTAGTTCATAAGATCAGTGGAGACACAGCTAGATAAAGATGAGTGTTATTTATCAGAAACAGCCTGCCTATGTAGAAACAAAACCAAAAAAGAGACCTTTGGGTACTCTTTCCTAGAAGACTACCCTCACCTTATTGAACTCCTCACAGAAAATTTCTACCAATAGTTATTAGTCCAGGAAACTACAATTCATTCAAAGAAAAGTAATGACACAGTATCAATAAAAGGCTAAGAAAAAAATTTGATTAAAGCTGCAAATGTTATCAGCAGGTGAAGATCACTCATAAAAACGTGGTTCCGTGGACTGATACAAATTATCTCTTAAGGATTTTCCCATGGAAATTTTCAAACTCGATGAGGTAATTACATCTCTGAAGGAATATTATAAAAGAGAAATGCAAAAATCTAAAGAAACAAATGATGAAAAATAGAAAACAAAATGTGATCTGGCAGAACTCAGAAATGAAATATATAAAATATCTTAATTACAGAAATAAAGTGCAATTAAAAATAACACAAAATAGATCATACATGGGGGAGCACAGTAAGGGACACACACCAGAAATGGGAAAAGTAATCAAATTGAAATTAAGGGTTAAAGAGGATTAGAGATAAAAGCAAAGTAATGGAAAAAAATATAACACTGAAACACTGAAAAAGTATAACTCAAGAAAACTTTCTTGAGACCCAAGAACACTTGAATCTACACTTTGAAATTTCCCACGTGCCTTAGAAACTTAACACAGAACATTCAGCACTGAGATATACTTTAAATAAAATTGTTAAACTTTAATTGTAAAGAAAGAAATCTTGGGTAACCAAGAATAGAGAAGAAATCACTTATTGTTAGTGTACCATATATCTCAGGCTTTTTTTGGTGGGGGGCAGGTGTTGAGAGGGCAGTCCCGGTTTATGGCTTTTTTTCCAGTATAATTACTAATAGAATACTCCTTTACTCTTAGAATTGCCACTGTCTGAACAATACGTTTCACAACCACCATATTTATAAGCAAGGGAAACATCAAATTTGAATCATGTCTCTCTACAGTAGTGAGTAAGTAAAGGATTACCTACAAATTTATATTAAGCCAGAATTATATCCAATTTTAAAGGCTACAGAGAAACAGTTCTGACTTTCAAGAAATCAACAAATACTGTTCCCATGAAGCTATCTTGTGGAAACTTTTCAAAGATGAGTCAAACATGAGGTAATGAAAATGAATGTAGATTTCCTTAATACTATATGTATTAACTATATCAGCCAATAAGCCAACATCATACTTGATGGGTAAACACTAGAGACATTGCCACAGAAATCACTCAAAGAAAAAAAAAGCCCACCATAATCATCAACATAATGAGAAAAGAAGAAATATTTAAGGCATAAAATTTGGAAAGTAAGGGGTAAAATTATGACTTTTTGAAGATGTTATTATTTGTATACCTGTAAAAGCCAAGAAAATCAACTTAAAACTAATACAAACAAGATCATTCTATCAGATGATACCATATAAATTAATATTAGAAGTATAGATTTCATATAAACTAACAATAAACTGTTTGCAGCTATGATAAAAAAAAAGACTCATTTTTCATGAGCAATAAAAAAATAAAATAAAATACCTAGAAATCAAAGGAAATATACAAGATTATATGAAAGAAACTTGCCAGAACAAACATGCAAAACCATATGAAAGAAATGCTTCTCAAATGAATAACATACCAAGATCTTGGGTTAGAACCTCAATGTTACAATGATGTTGATTCTCTGAAAGTTAGTTTCTAAAGTTAATTTATAAATGTAATGGGTTCCCAATAAAAATACCAATGGGATTTGAAGCACTAGAAAAATGGATGCCATGCTCATGTGGAAAAATAGACAATAATAGCAAAGAAATTCTGATGAAGAAAGGCAATGATGGAGAGGTTAGCCTGATCAGATATTAAAACCTTGCATTTAAAGCTTCAATCCTGCAATTAAAACAACGTGATACTGGTACATATATAGACAAACAGGCCACTATATAAGTATAAAGAAATATAGAAATAGAGCCCACATGACACAACTAGAGAGAGAAAACCCACACGCCACAACTAGAGAGAAGCCTGAGTGCCGCAACTGGAGAGAAACCCGAGCAGCCCGAGCGCCGTATCGAAAAAGATCCCACATGCCTCAGCCAAGATCCCTTGTGCTGCAACTAAGACCCGATGCAGCCAAAAAATAAAATAAATAAATAAATAAAAGTTACAAGGATTTAATATACAGCACAGGGAATATAGTTTATATTTTATAATAACTGGTGTATATTATATAAAAATATTGAATTACTATGTTGTACACCTGAAATTAATATAATATTGTAAGTCAATTATACTTCAGTTAAAATTAAAAATAAAAGATAAACTTTTGCATGGGATAAAAAAATCACAAAGTTAAATGCCAGTGACAAAAAAGGAAAAATATGTGAGAGAAAATGACTAATATCTCCAATATTTAAAGAGCTCCTAGAAACTGATAAGAGCAATAACCCAACTAAAAAAATGACAAAGGATAAAAACGGACAATTCACAGAAAAATAAAT